>NW_028227925.1:0-53535 GCF_978045245.1 Mus caroli | reverse complement strand
AAGAAAATCAAACTTGTAGTACCTGCAATATGGTGAGAAACCCTGAAAAATTCCAAAAATGAGAAAATCGCACTGTAGGATTTAGAATATGATGAGAAACCGTGAAAAAGTCAAAAAAATGAGAAAAATACACTGTAGAAGCTGGAATATGGTGAGTAAACCCTGAAAAAGTCGAAAAATAAGAAAATCACACTTGTAGAACCTCCAATATGGTGAGAAACCGTGAAAAAGTCAAAAAATGAGAAAATCACACTGTAGGAGCTGGAATATGGTGAGAAAACATGAAAAAGTCAAAAAATGAGAAAAATCACACTCTAGGGACTTGGAATAGGATGAGAAAACCTGAAAAAGTCCAAAAATGAGAAAATCACACTGTAGGACTTGGAATATGGTGAGAAACTCTGAAAAAAGTCAAAAAATGAGGAAAATCACCCTGTAGGACTTGGAATATGGTGAGAAACCCTGAAAAAGTCAAAAAATGAGAAAAATCACACTGTAGTACATGGAATATGGTGAGAAACTCTGAAAAAGTCGCAAATTAGAAAATGACAGTGTAGGACCTGGAATATGTTGAGAAAACCTGAAATATTCAAAAAATGAGAAAATGACAATGTAGAACCTGGAATAAGGTAAGAAACCCCGAAAAATTTAAAAAAAAGAGAAAATCACACTGTAGGACCTGGAATATGGTGAGAAACACTGAAAAAGTCAAAAAATGAGAATATCACACTCTAGGACTTGGAATATGGTGAGAAACCCTGAAAAAGTCAAAACATGAGAAATTCATGCAGTAGGACCCAGAATATGGTGGAGAAACCCTGAAAGAAGTCAGAAATGAGAAAATCACGCAGTAAGACCTGGAAGCTAGTGAGAAACTCTGAAAAAGACGAAAAATGAGAATAACAAACTGTAGGACCTGGAATATGTTGAGAAACCCTGAAAAATTCGAAAAAAGCAAAAATCACACTCTAGGACTTGGCAATGGGATGAGAAACCCTGAAAAAGTAAAAAAATGAGAAAATCACACGGTAGTACCTGGAATATGGTGAGAAACACTAAAAAAATATTAAAATGAGAAAATCACACAGTAGGACCTGGAATATGGTGAGAAACTCTGAAAAAGTCGAAAACATGAGAAAATCACGCAGTAGTACCTGGAATATGGTGAGAAACCCTGAAAAAGTCGAAAAATGAGAAAATCACGCAGTAGTACCTGGAATATGGTGAGAAACACTGAAAAAGTCTTAAATGAGAAAATCACACTGTAGGACCTGGAATATGGTGAGAAACTCTGAAAATGTCGAAAGGTAAGAAATTCACACTTGTAGGACCTGCAATATGGTGAGAAACCATGAAAAAGTCAAAAAATGAGAAAATCACACTGTAGGACTTGGAATAAAATGAGAAACCGTGAAAAAGACAAAAAATGACAAAAGTACACGGTAGGAGATGGAATATGGAGGGAAAACGTTAAAAAGTAGAAAAATAAGATATACACACTTTTAGGACATGCAATATGGTGAGAGACCCTGAAAAAGTCTTAAAATGAGAAAATCACACTGTAGTACCTTGAATATGGTGAGAAACCCGGAAAAAGTCCAAAAATAAGAAATTCACACGTGTAGGACCTGCAATATGGTGAGAAACCCTGAAAAAGTCGAAAAATGAGAAAATCACACTGTAGGACTTGGAATAAGATGAGACACCCTGAAAAAGTCAAAAAAATGAGAAAATTTCACTGTAGGACTTGGAATAAGATGAGAAAACCTGAAAAAGTTGAAAAATGAAAAAATCACAATGTAGAAGATGGAATATGGTGAGCAATCCTGAAAAAGTCAAAAAATGAGAAAATCACACTGTGGAACCTGGAATATGGTGAGAAACTCTGAAAAAGGCGAAAAATTGGAAAAATCACACTCTAGGACTTGGAATATGATGAGAAACCCTGAAAAAGTAAAAAATGAGAAAATCAGACTGTAGTAGCTGGAATATGGTGAGAAACATTGAAAAAGGTCTCAAATGAGAAAAATCACACAGTTGGACCTGCAATATGGTGAGAAACACTGAAACAGTCGAAAAATAAGAAATCAAACTTGTTAGTACCTGCAATATGGTGAGAAACCCTGAAAAATTCCAAAAATGAGAAAATCGCACTGTAGGATTTAGAATATGATGAGAAACCGTGAAAAAGTCAAAAATGAGAAAAATACACTGTAGAAGCTGGAATATGGTGAGTAAACCCTGAAAAAGTCGAAAAATAAGAAAATCACACTTGTAGAACCTCCAATATGGTGAGAAACCGTGAAAAAGTCAAAAAATGAGAAAATCACACTGTAGGAGCTGGAATATGGTGAGAAAACATGAAAAAGTCAAAAAATGAGAAAAATCACACTCTAGGACTTGGAATAGGATGAGAAAACCTGAAAAAGTCAAAAAAATGAGAAAATCACACTGTAGGACTTGGAATATGGTGAGAAACTCTGAAAAAGTCAAAAAATGAGAAAATCACCCTGTAGGACTTGGAATATGGTGAGAAACCCTGAAAAAGTCAAAAAATGAGAAAAATCACACTGTAGTACATGGAATATGGTGAGAAACTCTGAAAAAAGTCGCAAATTAGAAAATGACAGTGTAGGACCTGGAATATGTTGAGAAAACCTGAAATATTCAAAAAATGAGAAAATGACAATGTAGAACCTGGAATAGGTAAGAAACCCGAAAAATTTAAAAAAAGAGAAAATCACACTGTAGGACCTGGAATAAGGTGAGAAACACTGAAAAAGTCAAAAAATGAGAATATCACACTCTAGGACTTGGAATATGGTGAGAAACCCCTGAAAAAGTCAAAACATGAGAAATTCATGCAGTAGGACCCAGAATATGGTGAGAAACCCTGAAAGAAGTCAGAAAATGAGAAAATCACGCAGGTAAGACCTGGAAGCTAGTGAGAAACTCTGAAAAAGACGAAAAATGAGAATAACAAACTGTAGGACCTGGAATATGTTGAGAAACCCTGAAAAATCAAAAAAAGCAAAAATCACACTCTAGGACTTGTAATGGGATGAGAAACCCTGAAAAAGTAAAAAAATGAGAAAATCACACGGTAGTACCTGGAATATGGTGAGAAACACTAAAAAAAATATTAAAATGAGAAAATCACACAGTAGGACCTGGAATATGGTGAGAAACTCTGAAAAAGTCGAAAACATGAGAAAATCACGCAGTAGTACCTGGAATATGGTGAGAAAACCCTGAAAAAGTCGAAAAATGAGAAAATCACGCAGTAGTACCTGGAATATGGTGAGAAACACTGAAAAAGTCGAAAAATGAGAAAATCACACTGTAGGACCTGGAATATGGTGAGAAACTCTGAAAATGTCGAAAGGTAAGAAATTCACACTTGTAGGACCTGCAATATGGTGAGAAACCCTGAAAAAGTCAAAAAATGAGAAAATCACACTGTAGGACTTGGAATAAAATGAGAAACCATGAAAAAGACAAAAATGACAAAAGTACACGGTAGGAGATGGAATATGGAGAAGAAAACGTTAAAAAAGTAGAAAAATAAGATATACACACTTTTAGGACATGCAATATTGTGAGAGACCCTGAAAAAGTCTTAAAATGAGAAAATCACACTGTAGTACCTGGAATATGGTGAGAAACCCTGAAAAAGTCCAAAAATAAGAAATTCACACGTGTAGGACCTGCAATATGGTGAGAAACCCTGAAAAAGTCGAAAAATGAGAAAATCACACTGTAGGACTTGGAATAAGATGAGACACCCTGAAAAGTCAAAAAATGAGAAAATTTCACTGTAGGACTTGGAATAAGATGAGAAAACCTGAAAAAGTTGAAAAATGAAAAATCACAATGTAGAAGATGGAATATGGTGAGCAATCCTGAAAAAGTCAAAAAATGAGAAAATCACACTGTGGAACCTGGAATATGGTGAGAAACTCTGAAAAAGGAGGAAAAATTGGAAAAATCACACTCTAGGACTTGGAATATGATGAGAAACCCTGAAAAAGTCAAAAATGAGGAAAATCAGACTGTAGTAGCTGGAATATGGTGAGAAACATTGAAAAAGTCTCAAAATTAGAAAATCACACAGTTGGACCTGCAATATGGTGAGAAACACTGAAACCAGTCGAAAAATAAGAAAATCAAACTTTTGGAACCTGCAATATGGTGAGAAACCCTGAAAAATTGCAAAAAATGAGAAAATCACACTGTAGGATTTAGAATATGATGAGAAACCGTGAAAAAGTCAAAAAATGAGGAAAAATACACTGTAGAAGCTGGAATATGGTGAGGTAAACCCTGAAAAAGTCGAAAAATAAGAAAATCACACTTGTAGAACCTCCAATATGGTGAGAAACCCTGAAAAAGTCAAAAAATGAGAAAATCACACTGTAGGACCTGGAATATGTTGAGAAACCCTGAAAAGTCTTAAAATGAGAAAATCACATGTAGGACTTGGAATAAGATGAGAAATCCTAAAAAAGTCGAAAAATGTGAAAAATACACTGAAGGAGTTGGAATATGTTGAGAAACCCTGAAAAAGTCTTAAAATGAGAAAATCACACTGTAGGACCTGGAATATGGTGAGAAACTCTGAAAAAGTCGAAAAAAAGAGAAAATCACACTCTAGGACTTGGAATATGATGAGAAACCCTGAAAAAGTCAAAAAATGAGAAAATCACACTGTAGTACCTGGAATATGGTGAGAAACACTAAAAAAGTATTAAATGAGAAAATCACACAGTAGGACCTGGAATATGGTGAGAACCTCTGAAAAAGTCGAAAAAATGAGAAAATCACGCAGTAGTACCTGGAATATGGTGAGAAACACTGAAGAAGTCTTAAAATGAGAAAATCACACTGTAGGACCTGGAATATGGTGAGAAACTCTGAAAATGTCGAAAGGTAAGAAATTCACACTTGTAGGACCTGCAATATGGTGAGAAACCCTGAAAAAGTCAAAAAAATGAGAAAATCACACTGTAGTACCTGGAATATGGTGAGAAACCCTGAAAAAGTCTAAAAATGAGAAAATCAAACAGTTAAGACCTGAAATATGGTGAGAAACCCTGAAAGATCAAAAATAAGAAAATCAAACTTGTAGTACCTGCAATATGGTTAGAAACCCTGCAAAAGGCAAAAAATGAGAAAATCACAATATAGGACTTGGAATACGATGAGAAAACCTGAAAAAGTTGAAAAATGAGAAAATCACAATGTAGAAGATGGAATATGGTGAGCAATCCTGAAAAAGTCAAAAAATGAGAAAATCACACTGTAGGACCTGGAATATGATGAGAAACTCTGAAAAAAGTCAAAAAAAGAGAAAATCACACTCTAGAACTTGGAATATGATGAGAAACCCTGAAAAAGTCAAAAAATGAGAAAATCACACTGTAGTACCTGGAATATGGTGAGAAACCCTGAAAAAGTCTAAAATTGAGAAAATTAAACAGTAGGACCTGGAATATGGTGAGAAACCCTGAAAGATAGAAAAATAAGAAAATCAAACTTGTAGTACCTGCAATATGGTGAGAAACCCTGCAAAAGGCAAAAAATGAGAAAATCACAATATAGGACTTGGAATAAGATGAGAAACCGTGAAAAAGACAAAAATAACAAAAACACACTGTAGGAGCTGGAATATGGTGAGAAACCCTAAAAATGTCCAAAAATAAGAAATTCACACTTGTAGGACCTGCAATATGGTGAGAAACCCTGAAAAAGTCGAAAAATGAGAAAATCACACTGTAGGACTTGGAATAAGATGAGAAACCCTGAAAAAGGTGAAAAATGAGGAAAATCACAATGTAGAAGATGGAATATGTTGAGCAATCCTGAAAAAGTCTTAAAATGAGAAAATCACACTGTAAGACCTGGAATATGGTGAGAAACTGAAAATGTCGAAAAATAAGAAATTCACACTTGTAGGACCTGCAATATGGTGAGAAACCCTGAAAAAGTCAAAAAATGAGAAAATCACACTGTAGGACTTGGAATAAAATGAGAAACCGTGAAAAAAGACAAAAAATGACAAAAAGTACACGGTAGGAGATGGAATATGGAGAGAAACCGTTTAAAAAGTAGAAAAATAAGATATACACACTTGTAGGACAGGCAAATATGGCGAGAGACCCTGAAATAGTCTTAAAATGATAAAATCACACTGTAGTACCTGGAATATGGTGAGAAACCCTGAAAAAGTCCAAAAATAAGAAATTCACACATGTAGGACCTGCAATATGGTGAGAAACCCTGAAAAGTCGAAAAATGAGAAAATCACACTGTAGGACTTGGAATAAGATGAGACACCCTGAAAAAGTCAAAAAATGAGAAATTTTCACTGTAGGACTTGGAATAAGATGAGAAAACCTGAAAAAGTTGAAAAATGAGAAAAACACAATGTAGAAGATGGAATATGGTGAGCAATCCTGAAAAAATCAAAAAATGAGAAAATCACACTGTGGAACCTGGAATATGGTGAGAAACTCTGAAAAGGCGAAAAATTGGAAAAATCACACTCTAGGACTTGGAATATGATGAGAAACCCTGAAAAAGTCAAAAATGAGAAAATCAGACTGTAGTAGCTGGAATATTGGTGAGAAACATTGAAAAAGTCTCAAATGAGAAAATCACACAGTTGGACCTGCAATATGGTGAGAAACACTGAAACAGTCGAAAAATAAGAAAATCAAAACTTGTAGTACCTGCAATATGGTGAGAAACCCTGAAAAATTCCAAAAATGAGAAAATCACACTGTAGGATTTAGAATATGATGAGAAACCGTGAAAAAGTCAAAAAATGAGAAAAATACACTGTAGAAGCTGGAATATGGTGAGTAAACCCTGAAAAAGTCGAAAAAATTAAGAAAATCACACTTGTAGAACCTCCAATATGGTGAGAAACCCTGAAAAAGTCAAAAAATGAGAAAATCACACTGTAGGACCTGGAATATGTTGAGAAACCCTGAAAAAGTCTTAAAATGAGAAATCACACTGTAGGACTTGGAATAAGATGAGAAACCCTAAAAAAGTCGAAAAATGAGAAAAATACACTGAAGGAGTTGGAATATGGTGAGAAACTCTGAAAAAGTCGAAAAAAGAGAAAATCACACTCTAGGGACTTGGAATATGATGAGAAACCCTGAAAAAGTCAAAAAATGAGAAAATCACACTGTAGTACCTGGAATATGGTGAGAAACCCTGAAAAAGTCTAAAAATGAGAAAATCACCCTCTAGGACTTGGAATATGGTGAGAAACCCTGAAAAAGTCAAAAAATGAGAAAAATCACACTGTAGTACATGGAATATGGTGAGAAACTCTGAAAAAGTTGCAAATTAGAAAATGACAGTGTAGGACCTGGAATATGTTGAGAAAACCTGAAATATTCAAAAAATGAGAAAATGACAATGTAGAACCCTGGAATAAGGTAAGAAACCCCGAAAAATTTAAAAAAAGAGAAAATCACACTGTAGGACCTGGAATATGGTGAGAAACACTGAAAAAGTCTTAAAATGAGAAATCACACTGTAGGACTTGGAATAAGATGAGAAACCCTAAAAAAGTCGAAAAATGAGAAAAAATACACTGAAGGAGTTGGAATATGGTGAGAAACTCTGAAAAAGTCAAAAAAAGAGAAAATCACACTCTAGGACTTGGAATATGATGAGAAACCCTGAAAAAGTCAAAAAATGAGAAAATCACACTGTAGTACCTGGAATATGGTGAGAAACCCTGAAAAAGTCTAAAAATGAGAAAATCACCCTCTAGGACTTGGAATATGGTGAGAAACCCTGAAAAAGTCAAAAAATGAGAAAAATCACACTGTAGTACATGGAATATGGTGAGAAACTCTGAAAAAGTTGCAAATTAGAAAATGACAGTGTAGGACCTGGAATATGTTGAGAAAACCTGAAATATTCAAAAAAATGAGAAAATGACAATGTAGAACCTGGAATAAGGTAAGAAACCCCGAAAAATTTAAAAAAAGAGAAAATAACACTGTAGGACCTGGAATATGGTGAGAAACACTGAAAAAGTCAAAAAATGAGAATATCACACTCTAGGACTTGGAATATGGTGAGAAACCCTGAAAAAGTCAAAACATGAGAAATTCATGCTGTAGGACCCAGAATATGGTGAGAAACCCTGAAAGAAGTTGGAAAATGAGAAAATCACGCAGTAAGACCTGGAAGCTAGTGAGAAACTCTGAAAAAGACGAAAAATGAGAATAACAAACTGTAGGACCTGGAATATGTTTTGAAACCCTGAAAAATTCGAAAAAAGCAAAAATCACACTCTAGGACTTGGAATGGGATGAGAAACCCTGAAAAAGTAAAAAAATGAGAAAATCACACGGTAGTACCTGGAATATGGTGAGAAACACTAAAAAAATATTAAAATGAGAAAATCACACAGTAGGACCTGGAATATGGTGAGAAACTCTGAAAAAGTCGAAAACATGAGAAAATCACGCAGTAGTACCTGGAATATGGTGAGAAACACTGAAAAAGTCTTAAAATGAGAAAATCACACTGTAGGACCTGGAATATGGTGAGAAACCCTGAAAAAGTCAAAAAATGAGAAAATCACACTGTAGGACTTGGAATAAAATGAGAAACCATGAAAAAGACAAAAAATGACAAAAGTACACGGTAGGAGATGGAATATGGAGAGAAAACGTTAAAAAGTAGAAAAATAAGATATACACACTTTTAGGACATGCAATATTGTGAGAGACCCTGAAAAAGTCTTAAAATGAGAAAATCACACTGTAGTACCTGGAATATGGTGAGAAACCCTGAAAAAGTCGAAAAAATGAGAAAATCACACTGTAGGATTTAGAATATGATGAGAAACCGTGAAAAAGTCAAAAAATGAGAAAAAATACACTGTAGAAGATGGAATATGGTGAGTAAACCCTGAAAAAGTCGAAAAATAAGAAAATCACACTTGTAGAACCTCCAATATGGTGAGAAACCGTGAAAAAGTCAAAAAATGAGAAAATCACACTGTAGGAGCTGGAATATGGTGAGAAAACATGAAAAAGTCAAAAAAGGAGAAAATCACACTCTAGGACTTGGAATAGGATGAGAAAACCTGAAAAAGTCCAAAAAAGAGAAAAACACACTGTAGGACTTGGAATATGGTGAGAAACTCTGAAAAAGTCAAAAAATGAGAAAATCACCCTGTAGGACTTGGAATATGGTGAGAAACCCTGAAAAAGTCAAAAAATGAGAAAAATCACACTGTAGTACATGGAATATAGTGAGAAACTCTGAAAAAGTCGCAAATTAGAAAATGACAGTGTAGGACCTGGAATATGTTGAGAAAACATGAAATATTCAAAAAATGAGAAAATGACAATGTAGAACCTGGAATAAGGTAAGAAACCCCGAAAAATTTAAAAAAAGAGAAAATCACACTGTAGGACCTGGAATATGGTGAGAAACACTGAAAAAGTCAAAAAATGAGAATATCACACTCTAGGACTTGAAATATGGTGAGAAACCCTGAAAAAGTCAAAACATGAGAAATTCATGCAGTAGGACCCAGAATATGGTGAGAAACCCTGAAAGAAGTCGGAAAATGAGAAAATCACGCAGTAGGACCTGGAAGCTAGTGAGAAACTCTGAAAAAGACGAAAAATGAGAATAACAAACTGTAGGACCTGGAATATGTTGAGAAACCCTGAAAAATTCAAAAAAAGCAAAAATCACACTCTAGGACTTGGAATGGGATGAGAAACCCTGAAAAAGTAAAAAAATGAGAAAATCACACTGTAGTACCTGGAATATGGTGAGAAACACTAAAAAAATATTAAAATGAGAAAATCACACAGTAGGACCTGGAATATGGTGAGAAACTCTGAAAAAAGTCGAAAACATGAGAATATCACGCAGTAGTACCTGGAATATGGTGAGAAACCCTGAAAAAGTCGAAAAAATGAGAAAATCACGCAGTAGTACCTGGAATATGGTGAGAAACACTGAAAAAGTCTTAAAATGAAAAAATCACACTGTAGGACCTGGAATATGGTGAGAAACTCTGAAAATGTCATAAAATAAGAAATTTACACTTGTAGGACCTGCAATATGGTGAGAAACCCTGAAAAAAGTCAAAAAATGAGAAAATCACACTGTAGGACTTGGAATAAAAAGAGAAACCGTGAAAAAGACAAAAAATGACAAAAGTACACGGTAGGAGATGGAATATGGAGAGAAAACGTTAAAAAGTAGAAAAATAAGATATACACACTTTTAGGACATGCAATATGGTGAGAGACACTGAAAAAGTCTTAAAATGAGAAAATCACACTGTAGTACCTGGAATATGGTGAGAAACCCTGAAAAAGTCCAAAAATAAGAAATTCACACGTGTAGGACCTGCAATATGGTGAGAAACCCTGAAAAAGTCGAAAAATGAGAAAATCACACTGTAGTACCTGGAATATGGTGAGAAACCCTGAAAAAGTCCAAAAATAAGAAATTCACACGTGTAGGACCTGCAATATGGTGAGAAACCCTGAAAAAGTCAAAAAATGAGAAAATCACACTGTAGGACTTTGGAATAAAATGAGAAACCGTGAAAAAGACAAAAAATGACAAAAGTACACGGTAGGAGATGGAATATGGAGAGAAAACGTTAAAAAGTAGAAAAATAAGATATACACACTTTTAGGACATGCAATATGGTGAGAGACACTGAAAAAGTCTTAAAATGAGAAAATCACACTGTAGTACCTGGAATATGGTGAGAAACCCTGAAAAAGTCCAAAAATAAGAAATTCACACGTGTAGGACCTGCAATATGGTGAGAAACCCTGAAAAAGTCGAAAAATGAGAAAAACACACTGTAGGACTTGGAATAAGATGAGACACCCTGAAAAAGTCAAAAAATGAGAAAATTTCACTGTAGGACTTGGAATAAGATGAGAAACCCTGAAAAAGTTGAAAAATGAAAAAATCACAATGTAGAAGATGGAATATGGTGAGCAATCCTGAAAAAGTCAAAAAATGAGAAAATCAGACTGTAGTAGCTGGAATATGGTGAGAAACATTGAAAAAGTCTCAAAATGAGAAAATCACACAGTTGGACCTGCAATATGGTGAGAAACACTGAAACAGTCGAAAAATAAGAAAATCAAACTTGTAGTACCTGCAATATGGTGAGAAACCCTGAAAAATTCCAAAAATGAGAAAATCACACTGTAGGATTTAGAATATGATGAGAAACCGTGAAAAAGTCAAAAAATGAGAAAAATACACTGTAGAAGCTGGAATATGGTGAGTAAACCCTGAAAAAGTCGAAAAATAAGAAAATCACACTTGTAGAACCTCCAATATGGTGAGAAACCGTGAAAAAGTCAAAAAATGAGAAAATCACACTGTAGGACCTGGAATATGTTGAGAAACCCTAAAAAGTCTTAAAATGAGAAAATCACACTGTAGGACTTGGAATAAGATGAGAAATCCTAAATAAGTCGAAAAATGAGAAAAATACACTGAAGGAGTTGGAATATGTTGAGAAACCCTGAAAAAGTCTTAAAATGAGAAAATCACACTGTAGGACCTGGAATGTGGTGAGAAACTCTGAAAAAGTCGAAAAAAGAGAAAATCACACTCTAGGACTTGGAATATGATGAGAAACCCTGAAAAAGTCAAAAAATGAGAAAATCACACTGTAGTACCTGGAATATGGTGAGAAACCCTGAAAAAGTCTCAAAATGAGAAAATCAAACAGTAAGACCTGGAATATGGGGAGAAACCCTGAAAGATCAAAAATAAGAAAATCAAACTTGTAGTACCTGCAATATGGTGAGAAACCCTGCAAAAGGCAAAAAATGAGAAAATCACAATATAGGACTTGGAATAAGATGAGAAACCGTGAAAAAGACAAAAAATAACAAAAACACACTGTAGGAGCTGGAATATGGTGAGAAACCCTAAAAAAGTCCAAAAATAAGAAATTCACACTTGTAGGACCTGCAATATGGTGAGAAACCCTGAAAAAGTCGAAAAATGGGAAAATCAGACTGTAGGACTTGGAAGAAGATGAGACACCCTGAAAAACTCAAAAAATGAGAAAATTTCACTGTAGGACTTGGAATAAGATGAGAAACCCTGAAAAAGTTGAAAAATGAGAAAATCACAATGTAGAAGATGGAATATGGTGAGCAATCCTGAAAAAGTCAAAAAATGAGAAAATCACACTGTAGGACCTGGAATATGGTGAGAAACTCTGAAAAAGTCAAAAAAAGAGAAAATCACACTCTAGAACTTGGAATATGATGAGAAACCCTGAAAAAGTCAAAAAATGAGAAAATCACACTGTAGTACCTGGAATATGGTGAGAAACCCTGAAAAAGTCCAAAAATAAGAAATTCACACTTGTAGGACCTGGAATATGGTGAGAAACCCTGAAAAAGTCTAAAAATGAGAAAATCAAACAGTAGGACCTGGAATATGGTGAGAAACCCTGAAAGATCGAAAAATAAGAAAATCAAACTTGTAGTACCTGCAATATGGTGAGAAACCCTGCATAAGGCAAAAAATGAGAAAATCACAATATAGGACTTGGAATAAGATGAGAAACCGTGAAAAAGACAAAAAATAACAAAAACACACTGTAGGAGCTGGAATATGGTGAGAAACCCTAAAAAAGTCCAAAAATAAGAAATTCACACTTGTAGGATCTGCAATATGGTGAGAAACCCTGAAAAAGTCGAAAAATGAGAAAATCACACTGTAGGACTTGGAATAAGTTGAGACACACTGAAAAAGTCAAAAAATGAGAAAATTTCACTGTAGGACTTGGAATAAGATGAGAAACCCTGAAAAAGTTGAAAAATGAGAAAATCACAATGTAGAAGATGGAATATGGTGAGCAATCCTGAAAAAGTCTTAAAATGAGAAAATCACACTGTAGGACCTGGAATATGGTGAGAAACTGAAAATGTCGAAAAATAAGAAATTCACACTTGTAGGACCTGCAATATGGTGAGAAACCCTGAAAAAGTCAAAAAATGAGAAAATCACACTGTAGGACTTGGAATAAAATGAGAAACCGTGAAAAAGACAAAAAATGACAAAAGTACACGGTAGGAGATGGAATATGGAGAGAAACCGTTAAAAAGTAGAAAAATAAGATATACACACTTGTAGGACAGGCAATATGGTGAGAGACCCTGAAATAGTCTTAAAATGAGAAAATCACACTGTAGTACCTGGAATATGGTGAGAAACCCTGAAAAAGTCCAAAAATAAGAAATTCACACATGTAGGACCTGCAATATGGTGAGAAACCCTGAAAAAGTCGAAAAATGAGAAAATCACACTGTAGGACTTGGAATAAGATGAGGAACCCTGAAAAAGTCAAAAAATGAGAAAATTTCACTGTAGGACTTGGAATAAGATGAGAAAACCTGAAAAAGTTGAAAAATGAGAAAATCACAATGTAGAAGATGGAACATGGTGAGCAATCCTGAAAAAGTCAAAAAATGAGAAAATCACACTGTGGAACCTGGAATATGGTGAGAAACTCTGTAAAAGGCGAAAAATTGGAAAAATCACACTCTAGGACTTGGAATATGATGAGAAACCCTGAAAAAGTCAAAAATGAGAAAATCAGACTGTAGTAGCTGGAATATGGTGAGAAACATTGAAAAAGTCTCAAAATGAGAAAATCACACAGTTGGACCTGCAATATGGTGAGAAACACTGAAACAGTCGAAAAATAAGAAAATCAAACTTGTGGTACCTGCAATATGGTGAGAAACCCTGAAAAATTCCAAAAATGAGAAAATCACACTGTAGGATTTAAAATATGATGAGAAACCGTGAAAAAGTCAAAAAATGAGAAAAATACACTGTAGAAGCTGGAATATGGTGAGTAAACCCTGAAAAGTCGAAAAATAAGAAAATCACACTTGTAGAACCTCCAATATGGTGAGAAACCCTGAAAAAGTCAAAAAATGAGAAAATCACACTGTAGGACCTGGAATATGTTGAGAAACCCTGAAAAAGTCTTAAAATGAGAAAATCACACTGTAGGACTTGGAATAAGATGAGAAACCCTAAAAAAGTCGAAAAATGAGAAAAATACACTGAAGGAGTTGGAATATGGTGAGAAACTCTGAAAAAGTCGAAAAAAGAGAAAATAACACTCTAGGACTTGGAATATGATGAGAAACCCTGAAAAAGTCAAAAAATGAGAAAATCACACTGTAGTACCTGGAATATGGTGAGAAACCCTGAAAAAGTCTAAAAATGAGAAAATCAAACAGTAAGACCTGGAATATGGGGAGAAACCCTGAAAGATCAAAAATAAGAAAATCAAACTTGTAGTACCTGCAATATGGTGAGAAACCCTGCAAAAGGCAAAAAATGAGAAAATCACAATATAGGACTTGGAATAAGATGAGAAACCGTGAAAAAGACAAAAAATAACAAAAACACACTGTAGGAGCTGGAATATGGTGAGAAACCCTAAAAAAGTCCAAAAATAAGAAATTCACACTTGTAGGACCTGCAATATGGTGAGAAACCCTGAAAAAGTCGAAAAATGGGAAAATCAGACTGTAGGACTTGGAAGAAGATGAGACACCCTGAAAAACTCAAAAAATGAGAAAATTTCACTGTAGGACTTGGAATAAGATGAGAAACCCTGAAAAAGTTGAAAAATGAGAAAATCACAATGTAGAAGATGGAATATGGTGAGCAATCCTGAAAAAGTCAAAAAATGAGAAAATCACACTGTAGGACCTGGAATATGGTGAGAAACTCTGAAAAAGTCGATAAAAGAGAAAATCACACTCTAGAACTTGGAATATGATGAGAAACCCTGAAAAAGTCAAAAAATGAGTAAATCACACTGTAGTACCTGGAATATGGTGAGAAACCCTGAAAAAGTCTAAAAATGAGGAAATCAAACAGTAAGACCTGGAATATGGGGAGAAACCCTGAAAGATCAAAAATAAGAAAATCAAACTTGTAGTACCTGCAATATGGTGAGAAACCCTGCAAAAGGCAAAAAATGAGAAAATCACAATATAGGACTTGGAATAAGATGAGAAACCGTGAAAAAGACAAAAATGACAAAAACACACTGTAGGAGCTGGAATATGGTGAGAAACCCTAAAAAAGTCCAAAAATAAGAAATTCACACTTGTAGGACCTGCAATATGGTGAGAAAACCTGAAAAAGTCGAAAAATGGGAAAATCACTCAGTAGGACTTGGAAGAAGATGAGACACCCTGAAAAACTCAAAAAATGAGAAAATTTCACTGTAGGACTTGGAATAAGATGAGAAACCCTGAAAAAGTTGAAAAATGAGAAAATCACAATGTAGAAGATGGAATATGGTGAGCAATCCTGAAAAAGTTAAAAAAATGAGAAAATCACACTGTAGGACCTGGAATATGGTGAGAAACTCTGAAAAAGTCGAAAAAAGAGAAAATCACACTCTAGAACTTGGAATATGATGAGAAACCCTGAAAAAGTCAAAAAATGAGAAAATCACACTGTAGTACCTGGAATATGGTGAGAAACCCTGAAAAAGTCTAAAAATGAGAAAATCAAACAGTAGGACCTGGAATGTGGTGAGAAACCCTGCAAGATCGAAAAATAAGAAAATCAAACTTGTAGTACCTGCAATATGGTGAGAAACCCTGCAAAAGGCAAAAAATGAGAAAATCACAATATAGGACTTGGAATAAGATGAGAAACCGTGAAAAAGACAAAAAATGACAAAAACACACTGTAGGAGTTGGAATATGGTGAGAAAACCTGAAAAAGTCCAAAAATAAGAAATTCACACTTGTAGGACCTGCAATATGGTGAGAAACCCTGAAAAAGTCGAAAAATGAGAAAATCACACTGTAGGACTTGGAATAAGATGAGACACCCTGAAAGAGTCAAAAAACGATAAAATTTCACTGTAGGACTTGGAATAAGATGAGAAACCCTGAAAAAGTTGAAAAATGAGAAAATCACAATGTAGAAGATGGAATATGGTGAGCAATCCTGAAAAAGGATTGTAGCTGTCTTCAGACACTCCAGAAGAGGGTGTCACATTCTGGAGAATCTAAATCCCTCTTATGGTCTGCATATTCGGTACATAAACACAGCCTCACATATACTTCTAAAAATTTAAAGATGGGTGGGGCCACTGAAAGGGCTCAACAATTAACAGCATTGTCTCCTCTTCCAGAGAACCTGGGATCAACTACCAGCAACTATATGGTGGCCCATCTCCAGTTCCAGGGGATCAGACAGACAGACATACAGACAAGGATGGCTGGCCTTCCTGGTTTTTATTTCTTTCTTATCCGTTTAAAAATGTTTATTTATTTATTTATAAATTTATTAGATATAAGTACACTGTAGCTGTCTTCAGACACTCAGGAAGAGGGTGTCAGATTCTGGAGAATCTAAGTCCCTCTTATGATCTGGATATGATGTACATAAAAACAGCTTCACATTTACTTCTAAAAATTTAAAGATGGGTGGGGCCACTGAAAGGGCTCAACAATTAACAGCATTGTCTCCTCTTCCAGAAAACCTGGGATCAACTACCAGCAACTATATGGTGGCCCATCTCCAGATCCAGGGGATCAGAGAGACAGACAGACAGACAGACAGACAAGGATGGCAGGCCTTCCTGGTTATTCTTTCTTTCTTATCCTTTTTAAAACATGTTTATTTATTTATTTATTTATGTATTTATTAGATATAAGTACACTGTAGCTGTCTTCAGACACTCCAGAAGAGGGTATCAGATTCTGTAGAATATAAATCCCTCTTATGGTCTACATACAATGTACATAAACACAGCCTCACATATACTTCTAAAAATTTAAAGATGTGTGGGGCCACTGAAAGGGCTCAACAATTAACAGCATTGTCTCCTCTTCCAGAGAACCTGGGATAAACTACCAGCAACTATATGGTGGCCCACCTCCAGTTCCAGGGAATCAGACAGACAGACAGACAACAGAGATAAGGATGGAAGGCCTGCCTGGACTTTCTTTCTTTATTACCCTTATTTAAAAATATTTATTTGTTTATTTATGTATTTATTAGATATAAGTACACTGTAGCTGTCTTCAGACACTCCAGAAGAGGGTGTCAGATGCTGGAGAATCTAAATCCCTCTTATGGTCTGCATTTGATGTACATAAACATAGCCTCACATATACTTCTAAAAATTTAAAGATGGGTGGGGCCACTGAGAGGGCTCAACATTTAACAGCATTGTCTCCTCTTCCAAAGAACCTGGGATCAACTACCAGCAACTATATGGTGGCCCATCTCCAGTTACGGTGGATGAGACAGACAGACAGACAGACAAAAGTGATATGGATGGCAGGCCTGCATGGTCTTTCTTTCTTCTCCGTTTAAAAAAAAAGTTTATTTATTTATTTATATTTATTTATTTATTTTTAATGTATTTATTAGATATAAGTAGACAATACTTGTCTTCAGACACTCCAGAAGAGGGTGTCAGATTCTGGAGAATCTAAATCCCTCTTATGGTCTGCATATGATGTATATAAACACAGCCTCACATATACTTCTAAAAATTTAAAGATGGGTGGGGTCACTGAAAGGGCTCAACAATTAACACCATTGTCTCCTCTTCCAGAGAACCTGAGATGAACTACCAGCAACTATATGGTGGTCCATCTCTAGTTCCAGGGGATCAGACAGACAGACAGACAGACAGATATAAGGATGGCAGGCCTGCCTGGTCTTTCTTTCTTTATTATACTGTTGAAAAAATGTTTATTTATTTATTTATTTATTTTTTATTTATGTATTTATTAGATATAAGAACACTGTAGCTGTCTTCAGACACTTCAGAAGATGTGTTCAGATTCTGGAGATTCTAATTCCCTCTTATGGTCTGCATATGATGTACATAAAAACAGATTCACATATACTTCTAAAAATTAAAGATGTGTGGGGCCACTGAGAAGGCTCAACAATTAACAGCATTGTCTCTTCTTCCAGAGAATCTGGGATCAACTACAAGCAACTATATGGTGACCCATCTCCAGTTCCAGGGAATCAGATAGACAGACAGACAGACATACAGACAGACAGAGATAAGGATGGCAGGCCTGCCTGGTCTTTCTTTCTTTCTTTCTTATCCTTTTTAAAAAATGTTTATTAATTTAAGTATGTATTTATTAGATATAAGTACACTGTAGCTGTCTTCAAACACTCCCGAAGAGGGTGTCAGATTCTGGAGAATCTATATCCCTCTTATGGTCTGCATATGATGTACATAAACACAGCCTCACATATACTTCTAAAAATTTAAAGATGGGTGGGGCCACTGAAAGGTCTCAACAATTAACAGCACTGACTCCTCTTCCAGAGAACCTGGGATCAACTACCAGCAATTATATGGTGGCCCATCTCCATTTCCGGGGATCAGACAAACAGACAGACAGACAGACAAGGATGGCAGGACTGCCTGGTCTCTCTTTCTTTATTATCCTTTTTTAAAAATGTTTATTTTTTTATTTATGAATTTATTAGATATAAGTATACTGTAGCTGTCTTCAGACACTCCAGAAGAGGGTGTCAGATTCAGGAGAATCTAAATCCCTCTTATGGTCTGCATATTCGGAACATAAACACAGCCTCACATATACTTCTAAAACTTTAAAGATGTGTGGGGCCACTGAAAGGGCTCAGCAATTAACAGCATTGTCTCCTCTTCCAGAGAACCTGGGATAAACTACAAGAAACTCTATAGTGGCCCATCTCCAGTTCCAGGGGATCAGACAGACAGACAGACAGACAGAGATAAGGATGGCAGGCCTGCCTGGTCTTTCTTTCTTTCTTATTGTTTTTAAAAAATGTTTATTTATTTATTTATGTATTTATTAGATATAAGTACACTGTATCCGTCATAGACACTCCAAAAGACGGTGTCAGATTCTGGAGAATCTAAATCCCTCTTATGGTCTGAATATGATGTACATAAACACAGCATCACATTTACTTCTAGAAATTTAAAGATGGGTGGGGCCACTGAAAGGGCTGAACAATTAACAGAATTGTCTCCTCTTCAGAGGACCTGGGATCAACTACCAACAACTATATGGTGGCCCATCTCCAGTTCCAGGAGATCAGACAGACAGACAGACAGAGAGACAGACAGACAGACAGAGATAAGGATGACAGTCCAGCCTGGTCTTTCTTTCTTTCTTATCCTTTTTAAAAAATGTTTGTTTATTTATTTATTTATTTATTTATTTATTTATTTATTTATTTATTTATTAGATATAAGTACACTTTAGCTATCTTCAGACACTCCAGAAGAGGGTGTCTGATTCTGGAGAATCTATATCCCTCTTATGGTCTGCATATGATGTACATAAACACAGCCTCAAATATACTTCTAAAAATTTAAAGATGTGTGGGGCCACTGAAAGGTCTCAACAATTAACAGCATTGTCTACTCTACCAGAGATCCTGGGATCAACTACCAGAAACTCTATGGTGGCCCATCTCCAGTTCCAGGGGATCAGACAGACAGACATACAGACAGAGATAAGGGTGGCAGGACTGCCTGGTCTTTCTTACTTTCTTATCCTTTTAAAAAAATGTTTATTTATTTATTTATTTATTTATTTATTTATTCATTTATTTATTTATTTATGTATTTATTAGATATAAGTAAACTGTAGTTGTCTTCAGACACTCCAGAAGAGGGTGTCAGATTCTGGAGAATCTAAATCCCTCTTATGGTCTGCATATGATGTACATAAACACAGCCTCACATATACTTGTAAAACTTTAAAGATGGGTGGGGCCACAGAAAGTGCTCAACAATTAACAGCTTGTCTCCTCTTCCAGAGAACATTGGATAAACTACCAGCAACTATATGGTGGCCCATCTCCAGTTCCAGGGTATCAGACAGACAGACAGAGAGACAGAGATAAGTATGGAGGCCTGCCTGGTCTTTCTTTCTTTCTTATACTTTTAAAAAAATGTTTGTTTATTTATTTATTTATTTATTTATTTATTTATTTATTTTTGTATTTATTAGATATAAGTACACTGTAGCTGTCTTCAGACACTCTAGAAGAGGGTCTCATCTTCTGGAGAATCTAAATCTCTCTTATGGACTTCATATGATGTTCATAAACAAAGCCTCACATATACTTCTAAAAATTTAAAGATGGGTGGGCCCACTGAAAGGGCTCAACAATTAACAGCATTGTCTCTTCTTCCAGAGAAAGTGGGATCAACTACCAGCAACTATATGGTGGCCCATCTCAAGTTCCAGGGGATAAGACAGACAGACAGACAGACAGACAGACAGACAGACAGACAGAGATAAGGATGGCAGGCCTGCCTGATATTTCTATCTTTCTTATCCTTTTAAAAAATGTTTATTTATTTGTTTATTCATTTATTTATTTATTTATTTATGTATTTATTAGATATAAGTACACTGTAGCTGTCTTCAGACTCTCCAGAAGAGGGTGTCCGATTCTGGAGAATCTATATCCCTCATATGGTCTGCATATGATGTACATGAACACAGCCTCACATATACTTCTAAAAATTTTAAAGATGTGTGGGGCCACTGAAAGGGCTCAACAATTAACAGCATTGTCTCCTCTTCCAGAGAACCTGGGATCAAATACCAGCAACTATATGGTGGCCCATCTCCAGTTCCAGGGGATCAGACAGACAGACAGACAGAGATAAGGATGGCAGGCCTGCCTGGTCTTTCTTTTTTTTTATCGTTTTAAAAAATTTTTATTTAATTATTTATGTATTGATTAGATATAAGTACACTGTAGCTGTCTTCAGACACTCCAAAAGAGGGTGTCAGATTCTGGAGTATCTAAATCCCTCTTATGGTATGTATATGATGTACATAAACACAGCCTCACATATACTTCTACAAATTTAAAAATGGGTGGGTCCATGAAAGGGCTCAACAATTAACAGCACTGACTCCTCTTCCAGAGAACCTGGGATCAACTAAGCAATTATATGGTGGCCCAACTCCAGTTCCAGGGGATCAGACAGAAAGACAGACAGACAGACAAGGATGGCAGGCCTTCCTGGTCTCTCTTTCGTTATTATCCTTTTTAAAAAATGTTTATTTGTTTATTTATGAATTTATTAGATATAAGTACACTGTAGCTGTCTTCACACACTCCAGAAGAGGGTGTCAGATTCTGGAGTATCTAAATCCCTCTTATGGTATGCATATGATTACATAAACACAGCCTCACATATACTTCTAAATATTTAAAGATGGTTGGGGCCACTGAAAGGGCTCAACAATTAAAAGCATTGTCTCCTCTTCCAGAGAACCTGGGATCAACTACCAGCAACTATATGGTGGCCCATCTCGAGTCCTAGGGGATCAGACAGACTGTAGACAGACAGACAGACAGACAGACAGAGATAAGGATGGCAGGCCTGCCTGGACTTTCTTTCTTTTTTATCCTGTTTAAAAAATGATTATTTATTTATTTATTCATTTATTTATTTATTTATTTATTTTTTTATTTATTTATTTGATATAAGTACACTGTAGCTGTCTTCAGACACTCCAGAAGAGGGTGTCAGATTCTGGAGAATCTAAATCACATTTATGGTCTGCATAAGATGTACATAAACACAGCCTCACATATACTTCTAAATATTTAAAGATGGGTGGCGCCAATGAAAGGGCTCAACAATTAACAGCATTGTCTCCTCTTCCAGAGAACCTGGGATCAACTACCAGCAACACTATGGTGGCCCATCTACAGTTCCAGGGTATCAGATAGACAAACAGACAGACAGACAGAGATAAGGGTGGCAGGCCTGCCTGGTCTTTCTTACTTTCTTATCCTTTTTAAAAAATGTTTATTTATTTATTTATTTATTTATTTATTTATTTATTTATGTATTTATGTATTTATTAGATATAAGTAAACTGTAGCTGTCTTCAGACACTCCAGTAGAGGGTGTCAGATTCTGGAGATCTAAATCCCTCTTATGGTCTGCATATGATGTACATAAACACAGCCTCACATATACTTCTAAAAATTTAAAGATGGGTGGGGCCACAGAAAGGGCTCAACAATTAACAGCATTGTCTCCTCTTCCAGAGAACCTTGGATAAACTACTAGCAACTATATGGTGGCCCATCTCCAGTTCCAGGGTATCACACAGACAGACAACAGACAGAGATAAGGGTGGCAGGCCGGCCTGGTCTTTCTTTCTGTCTTATCCTTTTAAAAAATGTTTATTTATTTATTCATTTATTTATTTATTTATTTATTTATTTATGTATTTATTAGATATAAGTACACTGTAGCTGTCTTCGGACACTACAGAAGAGGGTGTCAGATTCTGGAGAATCTAAATCCCTCTTATGGTCTGCATATGATGTACATAAACACAGCCTCACATACACTTCTAAAAATTTAAAGATGGGTGGGGCCACTGAAAGGGCTCAACAATTAACATCATTGTCTCCTCTTCCAGAGAACCTGGGATCAACTACCAGCAACTATATGGTGGCCTATCTCCAGTTCCAAAGGATCATATAGATAGACAGACAGACAGAAAGAGATAAGGATGGCAGGACTTTCTGGTCTTTCTTTCTTATCCTTTTTAAAAAATGTTTATTTATTTATTTATTTATTTATTTATTTATTTATTTATTAGATATAAGTACACTGTAGCTGTCTTCAGACACTCCAGAAGAGGGTGTCATTCTGGAGATTCTATATGACTCTTATGGTCTGCATATGATGTACATAAACACAGCCTCACATATGCTTCAAAAGTTTAAAGAAGGATGGAGCCACTGAAAAAGCTCAACAATTAACAGCATTGTCTCCTCTTCCAGAGAACCTGGGATCAACTACCAGCAACTATATGGTGGCCCATCTGCACTTCCAGGGGATCAGACAGACAGACAGACAGACAGAGATAAGGATGGCAGGTCTGCCTGGTCTTTCTTTCTTACTTATTTTGTTTCAAAAATGTTTATTTATTTATTTATTTATATATTTATGTATTTATTAGATATAAGTATACAATAGCTGTCTTCAGACACTCCAGAAGAGGGTGTCAAATTCAGGAAAATCTAAATCCCTGTTATGGTCTGCATATGATGTACAAAAACACAGACTCACATATAATTCTAAAAATTTAAAGATGGGTGCGGCCACTGAAAGGGCTCAACAATTAACAGCATTGTCTCCTCTTCCAGAGAACCTGTGATCAACTACCAGCACCTTTATGGTGGCCCATCTCCAGTTCCAGGGGTTCAGACAGACAGACAGACAGTCAGACAGAGATAAGGATGGCAGGCCTGCCTGGTCTTTCTTTCTTTCTTATCCTTTAAAAAAATGTTTATTTATTTATTTATTTATTTATTTATTTATTTATTTATTTATTTATTTTTGTATTTATAGATATAAGTACACTGTAGCTGTCTTCAGACACTCCAGAAGAGGGTGTCAGATTCTGGAGAATTTAAATCACTCTTATGGTCTGCATATGATGTACATAAATTCAGCCTCACATTTACTTCTAAAAATTTAAAGATGGGTGTGGCCACTGAAAGGGCTGAACAATTAACATCATTGTCTCCTCTTCCAGAGAACCTGGGAAAAACTACCAGCAAATATATGGTGGCACATATCCAGTTCCAGAGGATCAGACAGACAGACAGACAGACAGACAGACAGAGATAATAATGGCAGGCCTGCCTGATTTTACTTTCTTTCTTATCCTTTTTAAAAAATGTTTATTTATTTATTAATTTATTTATTTATGTATTTATTAGATATAAGTACACTGTAGCTGTCTTAAGACACTCCAGTAGAGGGTGTCAGATTCTGAAGAATCTAAAACCATCTTATGGTCTGCATATGATGTACATAAACACAGCCTCAGATATACTTCTAAAAATTTAATGAAGGGTGGGGCCACTGAAAGGGCTCAACAATTAACAGCATTGTCTCCTCTTCCAGAGAACCTGGGATCAACTACCAGCAACTATATGGTGGCTCAACTCCAGTTCCCAGGGATCAGACCGACAGACAGACAGACAAACAGAGATATGGATGGCAGGCCTGCCTGGTCTTTCTTTTTTTCGTATCATTTAATAAAAAAAAATGTTTATTTATTTATTTATTTATTTATTTATTTATTTATGTATTTATTAGATATAAGTACACTGTAGCTGTCTTCAGACACTCCAGAAGAGGGTGTCAGATTCTGGAGAATCTAAATCCCTCTTATGGCCTGCATATGATGTACATAAACAGAGCCTCACATACATTTCTAAACATTTAAAGATGGGTGGGGCCATTGAAAGGGCTCAACAATGAACAGCATTGTCTCCTCTTCCAGAGAACCTCGGATCAACTACCAGCAACTATATGGTGACCCATCTCCAGTTCCAGGGGATCAGACAGTCAGACAGACAGAGAGTCAGAGATAAGGATGGCAGGCCTGCCTGGTCTTTCTTTCTTTCTTATCCTTTTGAAAAAATGTATATTTATTTATTTATTTATTTATTTATTTATTTATTTATTTATTAGATATAAGTACACTGTAGCTGTCTTCAGACACTCCAGAAAAGTTGTCAGATTCTGGAGAATCTAAATCCCTCTTATGGTCTGCATATGATGTACATAAACACAGACTCATGTATACTTCTAAAAATTTAAAGATGGGTGGGGCCACTGAAAGGGCTCAACAATTAACCGCATTGTCTTCTCTTCCAGAGAACCTGGGATCAACTACCAGCAACTATATGGTGGCCCATCCCCAGTTCCATGGGATCAGACCTACAGACAGACAGACAGACAGACAGAGATAAGGATGGCAGGCCTGCCTAGTTTTCCTTTCTTTCTTATTCTTTTTAAAAAATGTTTATTTATTTATTTATTTATTTATTTATTTATTTATTTATTTATTTATTAGATATAGGTACACTGTAGCTGTCTTCAGACACTCCAGTAGAGGGTGTTAGAATCTGGAGAATCTGAATCCCTCTTATGGTCTGCATATGATGTACATAAACACAGCCTCACATATACTTCTAAAAATTTAAAGAAGGGTGGGGCCACTCTAAAAGCTCAACAATTAACAGCATTGTCTCCTCTTACAGAGTACCTGGGATCAACTACCAGCAACTATATGGTGGCCCATCTCCAGTTCCCAGGGATCAGACAGACAGACAGACAGACAGACAGACAGAGATAAGGATGGCAGGCCTGCCTGGTCTTTTTTTCTTTCTTATCCTTTTTAAAAAATGTTTATTTTATTATTTATTTATGTATTTATTAGATATAAGTACACTGTAGCTGTCTTCAGACACTCCAGAAGAGGGTGTCAGATTCTGGAGAATCTAAATCCCTCTTATGATCTGCATATGATGTACATAAACACAGACTCACATATACTTCTAAAAATTTAAAGATGTGTGGGGCCACTGAGAGGGCTCAACAATTAACAGCATTGTCTCCTCTTCCAGAGAACCAGGGATAAACTACCAGCACCTATATGGTGGCCCATCTCCAGTTCCAGTGGATCAGACAGACAGAGAGACAGAGAGACAGAGATAAGGATGGCAGGCCTGCTTTGTCTTTCTTTATTTCTTATCCTTTTTAAAAAATGTTTGTTTATTTATTTATTTATTTATTTATTTATTTATTTATTTATTTATTTATTAGATATATGTACAGTGTAGCCGTCTTCAGACACTCCAGAAGAGGGTGTCAGATTCTGGTGAATCTAAATCCCTCTTATGGTCTGCATATGATGTACATAAACACAGCCTCACATATACTTCAAAAAATTTAAAGATGGGTGGGACCACTGAAAGGGCTCAACAATTACCATCACTGTCTCCACTTCTAGAGAACCTGGGATCAACTATCAGCAACTATATAGTGGCCCACCGCCAGTTCCAGGGGATCAGACAGACTGTCAGACAGACAGACAGACAGACAGACAGAGATAAGGATGGCAGGCCTGCCTGGTCTTACTTTCATTCTTATCCTGTTTAAAAAATGTTTATATATTTATTTATTTATTTATTTATGTATTTATTTATGTATTTATTAGATATAAGTACAATGTAGCTGTCTTCACACACTGCAGAAGAGGGTGTCAGATTCTGGAGTATCTAAATCCCTCTTATGGTCTGCATATGATGTACATAAACACAGCCTCACATATACATCTAAAAATTTAAAGATGGGTGAGAGCAATGAAAGGGCTCAACAATTAACAGCATTGTCTCCTCTTCCAGAGAACCTGGGATCAACTACCAGCAACTATATGGTGGCCCATCTCCAGTTCCAGGGGATCAGACAGACAGACAGACAGACAGAGATAAGGATGGCATGCCTGCCTGTTCTTTCTTTCTTTCTTGTCCTTTTTAAAAAATGTTTATTTATTTATGTATTTATTATATATAAGTACACTGTAGCTGTCTACAAAAACTCCAGAAGAGGGTGTCAGATTCTGAAGAATATAAAACCATCTTATGGTCTGCATATGATGTACATAAACACAGCCTCAGATATACTTCTTAAAATTTAAAGATGGGTGGTGCCACTGAAAGGGCTCAACAATTAACAGCATTGTCTCCTCTTCCAGAGAACCTGGGATCAACAACCAGCAACTATATAATGGCCTATCTCCAGTTCCAAAGGATCATATAGAGAGACAGAGAGACAGAAAGAGATAAGGACAGCAGGCTTGCCTGGTCTTTCTTTCTTTCTTATCCTTTTATAAAAAATGTTTATTTATTTATTTATTCATGTATTTATTAGATATAAGTACACTGTAGCTATCTTCAGACACTCCAGAAGAGGGTGTAAGTTTCTGGAGCATCTAAATCCCTCTTATGGTCTGCATATGATGTACATAAACACAGCCTCACATACACTTCTAAAAATTTAAAGATGGGTGGGGCCATTGAAAGGGCTCAACAATTAACAGCATTGTCTCCTCTTCCAGAGAACCTCTGATCAACTACCAGCAACTATATGGTGGCCCATCTCCAGTTCCAGGGGATCAGACAGACAGACAGAGAGTCAGAGATAAGGATGGCAGGCCTGCCTGGTATTTCTTTCTTTTTTATCCTTTTGAAAAAGTGTTTACTTATTTATTTATTATTTATTTATTTATTTATTTATTTATTAGATATAAGTACACTGTAGCTGTCTTCAGACACTACAGAAGAGGGTGTCAGATTCTGGAGAATCTAAATACCTCTTATCGTCTGCATATGATGTACATAAACACAGCCTCACAATTACTTCTAAAAATTTAAAGATGAGTGGGGCCACTGAAAGCGCTCAACAATTAACAGCATTGTCTCCTCTTTCAGAGAACCTGGGATCAACTACCAGCAACTATATGGTGGCCCATATCCAGTACCAGAGGATCAGACAGACAGAGAGACAGACAGACAGAGATAAGGATGGCAGGCCTGCCTAATTTTTCTTTCTTTCTTATCCTTTATAAAAAATGTTTATTTATTTATTAATTTATTTATTTATGTATTTATTAGATATAAGTACACTGTCGCTGTCTTCAGACACTCCAGTAGACGGTGTCAGATTCTGAAAAATCTAAAATCATCTTCTGGTCTACATATGATGTACATAAACACAGCCTCAGATATACTTCAAAAAATTTAATGAAGGGTGGGGCCACTGAAAGTGCTCAACAATTAACAGCATTATCTCCTCTTCCAGAGAACCTGGGATCAACTACCAGCAACTATATGGTGGCTCATTTCCAGTTCCCAGGGATCAGACAGACAGACAGACAGACACACAGACAGAGATATGGATGGCAGGCCTGCCAGGTCTTTCTTTCTTTCTTATCCTTTTTAAAAAATGTTTATTTACTTATTTATTTATGTATTTATTAGATATAAGTACACGGTAGCTGTCTTTAGACACTCCAGAAGAGGGTGTCAGGTTCTGGAGAATCTAAATCCCTCTTCTGGTCTGCATATGATGAACATAAACACAGCCTCACATACAGTTCTAAACATTTAAAGATGGGTGGGGCCATTGAAAAGGCTAAACAATGAACAGCATTGTCTCCTCTTCCAGAGAACCTCGGCTCAACTACCAGCAACTATATGGTGGCCCATCTCCAGTTCCAGGGGATCAGACAGACAGACAGACAGACAGAGAAAAGGATGGCAGGCCTGCCTGGTCTTTCTTTCTTTCTTATCCTTTTGAAAAAATGTTTACTTATTTATATATTTATGTATTTATTAGATATAAGTACACTGTAGCTGTCTTCAGACACTCCAGAAGACAGTGTCAGATTCTGGAGAATCTAAATCCCTCTTATGTCCTGCATATGATGTACATAAACACAGACTCACGTATACTTCTAAAAATTTACAGATGTGTGGGGCCTCTCGAGGCTCAACAATTAACAGCATTGTCTCATCTTCCAGAGAACCTGGGATCAACTACCAGCAACTATATGGTGGCCCATCTCCAATTCCAGTGGATCAGAAAGACAGACAGACAGACAGACAGAGATAAGGATGGCAGGCCTGCCTGGTCTTTCTTTATTTCTTATCCTTTATAAAAAATGTTTATTTATTTATTTATTTATTTATTTATTTATTTATGTATTTATTAGATATAAGTACACTGTAGCCGTCTTCAGACACTCCAGAAGAGGGTGTCAGATTCTGGAGAATCTAAATACCTCTTATGGTCTGAATATGATGTACATAAACACAAACTCAAGTATACTTCTAAAAATTTAAAGATGGGTGGGGCCACTGAAAAGGCTCAACAATTAACAGCCTTGTCTCCTCTTCCAGAGAACCTGGGATCAACTACCAGCAACTATATGGTGGCCCATCTGCAGTTCCAGGGGTTCAGACAGACAACAGACAGAGATGAGGATGGCAGGCCTGCCTGGTCTTTCTTTCTTTCTTATGCATTTGAAAAAATGTTTACTTATTAATTAATTAATTAATTAATTTATTTATTTATTTATTTATTTATTTATTAGATATAGGTACACTGTAGCTGTCTTCAGACACTCCAGAAGATGGTGTCAAATTCTGGAGAATCTAAACCCCTCTTATGGTCTGGATATGATGTACATAAACACAGACTCATGTATACTTCTAAAAATTTAAAGATGGGTGGGGCCACTGAAAGGGCTCAACAATTAACAGCGTTGTCTCTTCTTCCAGAGAAACTGGGATCAACTACCAGCAACTATATGGTGGCCCATCCCCAGTTCCATGGGATCAGACCGACAGACAGACAGACAGACAGACAGAGATAAGGATGGCAGGCCTGCCTGGTCTTTCTTTCTTTCTTATCCTTTTTAAAAAATGTTTATTTATTTATTTATTTATTTATTTATTTATTTATTTATGTATTTATTAGATATAAGTACACTGTAGCTGTCTTCAGACACTCAGGAAGAGGGTGTCAGAATCTGGAGAATCTGAATCCTTCTTATGGTCTGCATATGATGTACATAAACACAGCCTCACTTATACTTCTAAAAATTTAAAGAAGGGTGGGGCCACTCAAAAGCTCATCAATTAACAGCATTGTCTCCTCTTACAGAGTACCTGGGATCAACTACCAGCAACTATATGGTGGCCCATCTCCAGTTCCCAGGGATCAGAAAGACAGACAGACAGACAGACAGACAGACAGAGATAACGATGGCAGGCCTGCGTGGTCTTTCTTTCTTTCTTATCCTTTTTAAAAAATGTTTATTTAATTATTTATTTATGTATTTATTAGATATAAGTACACTGTAGCTGTCTTCAGACACTCCAGAAGAGGGTGTCAGATTCTGGAGATTCTAAATCCCTCTTATGGCCTCATATGAGGTACATAAACACAGACTCACATATACTTCTAAAAATTTAAAAATGTGTGTGGCCACTGAGTGGGCTCAACATTTAACAGCATTGTCTCCTCTTCCAGAGAACCTGGGATAAACTACCAGCACCTATATGGTGGCCCATCTCCAGTTCCAGTGGATCAGAGAGACAGACAGACAGACAGAAAGAGATAAGGATGGCAGGCCTGCCTGGTCTTTCTTTATTTCTTATCCTTTTAAAAAATGTTTATTTATTTATTAATTAATTTATTTATTTATTTATTTATTTATGTATTTATTAGATATAAGTACACTGTAGCCGTCTTCAGACACTCCAGAAGAGGGTGTCAGATTCTGGAGAATCTAAATCCCTCTTATGGTCTGCATATGATGTACATATACACAGCCTCACATATACTTCTAAAAATTTAAAGATGGGTGGGACCACTGAAAGGGCTCAACAATTACCATCACTGTCTCCACTTCCAGAGAACCTGGGATCAACTACCAGCAACTATATGGTGGCCCATCTGCAGTTCCAGGGGATCAGACAGACAGACAGACAGACAGAGATAAGGATGGCAGGCCTGCCAGGTCTTTCTTTCTTACTTATCCTGTTTAAAAAATGTTTATTTATTTATTTATTTATTTATTTATTTATTTATTTATGTATTTATTAGATATAAGTACACTGTAGCTGTCTTCAGAAAGTCCAGAAAAGGGTGTCAGATTCTGTAGAATCTAAATCCCTCTTATGGTCTGCATATGATGTACATAATCACAGCCTCACAAATACTTCTAAACATTTAAAGATGGGTGGGGCCACTGAAAGGGCTCAACAATTAACAGCATTGTCTCCTCTTCCAGAGAACCTGGGATCAACTACCTGCAACTATATGGTGCCCCATCTCCAGTTCCAGGGGATCAGACAGACAGACAGACAGACAGAGATAAAAATTGCAGGCCTGCCTGGTCTTTCTTTCTTTCTTATCCTTTTTAAAAAATGTTTATTTATTTATTTATTTATTTATTTATTTATTTATTTATGTATTTATTAGATATAAGTACACTGTAGACGTCTTCAGACACTCCAGAAGAGGGTTTCAGATTCTCGAGAATCTAAATCACTCTTATGGTCTGCATATGATGTATATAAACACAGCCTCACATATATTTCTAAAAATTTATAGATGGGTGGGACCACTGAAAGGGCTCAACAATTACCATCACTGTCTCCACTTCCAGAGAACATGGGATCAACTATCAGCAACTATATAGTGGCCCACCTCCAGTTCCAGGGGATCAGACAGACTGTCAGACAGACAGACAGACAGACAGAGATAAGGATGACAGGCCTGCCTGGTTTTACTTTCTTTCTTATCCTGTTTAAAAAATGTTTATTTATTTATTTATTTATTTATTTATTTATTTATTTATTTATGTATTTATTAGATATAAGTACACTGTAGCTGTCTTCAGACACTCAGGAAGAGGGTGTCAGAATCTGGAGAATCTGAATCCTTCTTATGGTCTGCATATGATGTACATAAACACAGCCTCACTTATACTTCTAAAAATTTAAAGAAGGGTGGGGCCACTCAAAAGCTCATCAATTAACAGCATTGTCTCCTCTTACAGAGTACCTGGGATCAACTACCAGCAACTATATGGTGGCCCATCTCCAGTTCCCAGGGATCAGAAAGACAGACAGACAGACAGACAGAGATAACGATGGCAGGCCTGCGTGGTCTTTCTTTCTTTCTTATCCTTTTTAAAAAATGTTTATTTAATTATTTATTTATGTATTTATTAGATATAAGTACACTGTAGCTGTCTTCAGACACTCCAGAAGAGGGTGTCAGATTCTGGAGATTCTAAATCCCTCTTATGGCCTCATATGAGGTACATAAACACAGACTCACATATACTTCTAAAAATTTAAAAATGTGTGTGGCCACTGAGTGGGCTCAACATTTAACAGCATTGTCTCCTCTTCCAGAGAACCTGGGATAAACTACCAGCACCTATATGGTGGCCCATCTCCAGTTCCAGTGGATCAGAGAGACAGACAGACAGACAGAAAGAGATAAGGATGGCAGGCCTGCCTGGTCTTTCTTTATTTCTTATCCTTTTAAAAAAATGTTTATTTATTTATTAATTTATTTATTTATTTATTTATTTATTTATTTATTTATTTATTTATGTATTTATTAGATATAAGTACACTGTAGCCGTCTTCAGACACTCCAGAAGAGGGTGTCAGATTCTGGAGAATCTAAATCCCTCTTATGGTCTGCATATGATGTACATATACACAGCCTCACATATACTTCTAAAAATTTAAAGATGGGTGGGACCACTGAAAGGGCTCAACAATTACCATCACTGTCTCCACTTCCAGAGAACCTGGGATCAACTACCAGCAACTATATGGTGGCCCATCTGCAGTTCCAGGGGATCAGACAGACAGACAGACAGACAGAGATAAGGATGGCAGGCCTGCCAGGTCTTTCTTTCTTACTTATCCTGTTTAAAAAATGTTTATTTATTTATTAATTTATTTATTAATTTATTTATTAATTTATTTATTTATTTATTTATTTATTTATGTATTTATTAGATATAAGTACACTGTAGCCGTCTTCAGACACTCCAGAAGAGGGTGTCAGATTCTGGAGAATCTAAATCCCTCTTATGGTCTGCATATGATGTACATATACACAGCCTCACATATACTTCTAAAAATTTAAAGATGGGAGGGACCACTGAAAGGGCTCAACAATTACCATCACTGTCTCCACTTCCAGAGAACCTGGGATCAACTACCAGCAACTATATGGTGGCCCATCTGCAGTTCCAGGGGATCAGACAGACAGACAGACAGACAGAGATAAGGATGGCAGGCCTGCCAGGTCTTTCTTTCTTACTTATCCTGTTTAAAAAATGTTTATTTATTTATTTATTTATTTATTTATTTATTTATTTATGTATTTATTAGATATAAGTACACTGTAGCTGTCTTCAGAAAGTCCAGAAAAGGGTGTCAGATTCTGTAGAATCTAAATCCCTCTTATGGTCTGCATATGATGTACATAATCACAGCCTCACAAATACTTCTAAACATTTAAAGATGGGTGGGGCCACTGAAAGGGCTCAACAATTAACAGCATTGTCTCCTCTTCCAGAGAACCTGGGATCAACTACCAGCAACTATATGGTGCCCCATCTCCAGTTCCAGGGGATCAGACAGACAGACAGACAGACAGAAAGGGATAAAAATTGCAGGCCTGCCTGGTCTTTCTTTCTTTCTTATCCTTTTTAAAAAATGTTTATTTATTTATTTATTTATTTATTTATTTATTTATTTATTTATGTATTTATTAGATATAAGTACACTGTAGACGTCTTCAGACACTCCAGAAGAGGGTTTCAGATTCTGGAGAATCTAAATCCCTCTTATGGTCTGCATATGAAGTACATATACACAGCCTCACATATACTTCTAAAAATTTAAAGATGGGAGGGACCACTGAAAGGGCTCAACAATTACCATCACTGTCTCCACTTCCAGAGAACCTGGGATCAACTACCAGCAACTATATGGTGGCCCATCTGCAGTTCCAGGGGATCAGACAGACAGACAGACAGACAGACAGAGATAAGGATGGCAGGCCTGCCAGGTCTTTCTTTCTTACTTATCCTGTTTAAAAAATGTTTGTTTATTTATTTATTTATTTATTTATTTATTTATTTATTTATGTATTTATTAGATATAAGTACACTGTAGCTGTCTTCAGAAAGTCCAGAAAAGGGTGTCAGATTCTGTAGAATCTAAATCACTCTTATGGTCTGCATATGATGTACATAATCACAGCCTCACAAATACTTCTAAACATTTAAAGATGGGTGGGGCCACTGAAAGGGCTCAACAATTAACAGCATTGTCTCCTCTTCCAGAGAACCTGGGATCAACTACCAGCAACTATATGGTGCCCCATCTCCAGTTCCAGGGGATCAGACAGACAGACAGACAGACAGAAAGAGATAAAAATTGCAGGCCTGCCTGGTCTTTCTTTCTTTCTTATCCTTTTTAAAAAATGTTTATTTATTTATTTATTTATTTATTTATTTATTTATTTATTTATGTATTTATTAGATATAAGTACACTGTAGACGTCTTCAGACACTCCAGAAGAGGGTTTCAGATTCTGGAGAATCTAAATCACTCTTATGGTCTGCATATGATGTACATAAACACAGCCTCACATATATTTCTAAAAATTTATAGATGGGTGGGACCACTGAAAGGGCTCAACAATTACCATCACTGTCTCCACTTCCAGAGAACATGGGATCAACTATCAGCAACTATATAGTGGCCCACCTCCAGTTCCAGGGGATCAGACAGACTGTCAGACAGACAGACAGACAGACAGAGATAAGGATGACAGGCCTGCCTGGTTTTACTTTCTTTCTTATCCTGTTTAAAAAATGTTTATTTATTTATTTATTTATTCATTTATTTATTAGATATAAGTACAATGTAGCTGTCTTCAGACACTCCAGAAGAGGGTGTCAGATTCTGGAGAATCTAAATCCCTCTTATGGTCTGCATATGATGTACATAAACACAGCCTCATATATACATCTAAAAATTTAAAGATGGGTGGGGCCACTGAATGGGCTCAACAATTAACAGCATTGTCTCCTCTTCCAGAGAACCTGGGATCAACTACCAGCAACTATATATTGCCCCATCTCCAGTTCCAGGGGATCAGACAGACAGACAGACAGACAGACAGAGATAAAAATTGCAGGCCTGCCTGGTCTTTCTTTCTTTCTTGTCCTTTTTAAAAAATGTTTATTTATTTATGTATTTATTATTTATAAGTACACTGTAGCTATCTACAGACACTCCAGAAGAGGGTGTCAGATTCTGACGAATCTAAAACCATCTTACGGTCTGCATATGATGTACATAAACACAGCCTCAGATATACTTCTTAAAATTTAAAGATGGGTGGTGCCACTGAAAGGTCTCAACAATTAACAGCATTGTCTCCTCTTCCAGAGAACCTGGGATCAACTACCAGCAACTATAAGGTGGCCCATCTCCAGTTCCCGGGGATCAGACAGACAGACAGACAGACAGAGATAAGGATGGCAGGCCTGCCTGGTCTTTCTTTCTTACTTATCCTTTTTAAAACATGTTTATTTCTTTATTTATGTATTTATTAGATATAAGTACATTGTAGCTGTCTTCAGACACTCCAGAAGAGGGTGTCAGATTCTGGAGAATCTAAATCCCTCTTATGGTCTGCATATGATGTACATAAACACAGCCTCACATATACTTCTAAAAATTTAAAGATGGGTGGAGCCACTGAAAGGGCTCAACAATTAACAGCATTGTCTCCTCTTCCAGAGAACCTGGGATCAACTACCAGCACCTATATGGTGGCCCATCTCCAGTTCCAGGGTATCAGACAGATAGACAGACAGACAGACAGAGAGACAGAGATAAGGAAGGCAGGCCTCCCTGGTCTTTCTTTCTTTCTTATCCTTTTTAAAAAATGTTTTTTTATTTATTTATTTATTTATTTATTTATTTATTTATTTATTTATTAGATATAAGTACACTGTGTCTGTCTTCAGACCCTCCAGAAGATGGTGTCAGATTCTGGAGAATCTAAATCCCTCTTATGGTCTGCATATGATGTACATAAACACAGCCTCACATATACTTCAAAAATTTAAAGATGGATGGGGTCACTGAAAGGGCTCAACAATTAACAGCATTATCTCCTCTTCCAAGCAACCTGGGATCAACTACCAGCAACTATATGGTGGCTCATCACCAGTTCTAGGGGATTAGACAGACAGACAGACAGACAGAGATAAGGATGGCAGGCCTGCCTGGTCTTTCTTTCTTACTTATCCTTTTTAAAACATGTTTATTTCTTTATTTATGTATTTATTAGATATAAGTACATTGTAGCTGTCTTCAGACACTCCAGAAGAGGGTGTCAGATTCTGGAGAATCTAAATCCCTCTTATGGTCTGCATATGATGTACATAAACACAGCCTCACATATACTTCTAAAAATTTAAAGATGGGTGGGGCCACTGTAAGGGCTCAACAATTAACAGCATTGTCTCCTCTTCCAGAGAACCTGGGATCAACTACCAGCACCTATATGGTGGCCCATCTCCAGTTCCAGGGTATCAGACAGATAGACAGACAGACAGACAGAGAGACAGAGATAAGGATGGCAGGCCTTCCTGGTCTTTCTTTTTTTCTTATCCTTTTTAATAATGTTTATTTATTTATTTATTTATTTATTTATTTATTTATTTATTAGATATAAGTACACTGTAGCTGTCTTCAGACACTCAGGAAGAGGGTATCAGATTCTGGAGAATCTAAATCCCTCTTATGGTATGAATATGATGTACATAAACACAGACTCACATTTACTTCCAAAATTAAAGATGTGTGGGGCCACTGAAAGGGCTCATCCATTAACAGCATTGTCTCCTCTTCCAGAGAACCTGGGATCAACTACCAGCAACTATATGGTGGCCCATCTCCAGTTCCAGGGGATCAGACAGAGAGACAGACAGACAGACATATAGAGATAACGATGGCAGGCCTGCCTGGTCTTTCTTTCTTTCTTATCATTTTTAAGAAATGTTTATTTACTTATTTATGTATTTATTAGATAAAAGTACACTGTAGCTGTCTTCAGACACTCCAGAAGAGGGTGTCAGATTCTGGAGAATCTAAATCCCTCTTATGGTCTGCATATGATGTACATAAACACAGCCTCATATATACTTCTAAAAATTTACAGATGGGTGGAGCCACTGAAAGGGCTCAACAATTAACAGCATTGTCTCCTCTTCCAGAGAACCTGGGATCATCTACCAGCACCTATATGGTGGCCCATCTCCAGTTCCAGGGTATCAGACAGATAGACAGACAGACAGACAGAGAGACAGAGATAAGGAAGGCAGGCCTCCCTGGTCTTTCTTTCTATCTTATCCTTTTTAAAAAATGTTTATTTATTTATTTATTTATTTATTTATTTATTTATTTATTTATTTATTAGATATAAGTACACTGTGTCTGTCTTCAGACACTCCAGAAGATGGTGTCAGATTCTGGAGAATCTAAATCCCTCTTATGGTCTGCATATGATGTACATAAACACAGCCTCACATATACTTCAAAAATTTAAAGATGGATGGGGTCACTGAAAGGGCTCAACAATTAACAGCATTATCTCCTCTTCCAAGCAACCTGGGATCAACTACCAGCAACTATATGGTGGCTCATCTCCAGTTCTAGGGGATTAGACAGACAGACAGAGATAAGGATGGCAGGCCTGCCTGGTCTTTCTTTCTTACTTATCCTTTTTAAAACATGTTTATTTCTTTATTTATGTATTTATTAGATATAAGTACATTGTAGCTGTCTTCAGACACTCCAGAAGAGGGTGTCAGATTCTGGAGAATCTAAATCCCTCTTATGGTCTGCATATGATGTACATAAACACAGCCTCACATATACTTCTAAAAATTTAAAGATGGGTGGGGCCACTGTAAGGGCTCAACAATTAACAGCATTGTCTCCTCTTCCAGAGAACCTGGGATCAACTACCAGCAAAAATATGGTGGCCCATCTCCAGTTTCAGGGGATCAGACAGACAGACAGACAAACAGACAAGGATGGCAGGCCTGCCTGGTTTTTCTTTCTTTCTTATCATTTTTAAAACATGTTTATTTATTTATTTATGTATTTCTAGATATAAGTACACTGTAGCTGTCTTCAGACACTCCAGAAGAGGGATCAGATTCTGGAGAATCTAATACCCTCTTATGGTCTGCATATGATGTACATAAACACAGCCTCACAAATACTTCTAAAAATTTAAGATGGGTGGTGCAACTGAAAGGGCTCAAAAATTAACAGCCTTGTCTCCTCTTGCAGATTAACTGGGATCAACTACCAGCAACTATATGGTGGCCCACTCCAGTTCCAGGGTATCAGACAGACAGACAGACAGAGATAAGGATGGCAGGCCTTCCTGGTCTTTCTTTTTTTCTTATCCTTTTTAATAATGTTTATTTATTTATTTATTTATGTATTTATTAGATATAAGTACACTGTAGCTGTCTTCAGACACTCCAGAAGAGGGTGTCAGATTCTGGAGAATCTAAATCCCTCTTATTGTCTGCATATGATGTACATAAACACAGCCTCACATTTACTTCTAAAAATTAAAGATGGGTGTGGCCACTGAACGGCTCAAAAATTAACAGCATTATCTCCTCTTCCAGACAACCTGGGATCAACTACCAGCAACTATATGGTGGCTCATCTCCAGTTCTAGGGGATCAGACAGAAAGACAGACAGACAGACAGACAAGGCTGGCAGGCCTCCCTGGTTTTTTTTCCTTTCTCATCCTTTTTAAAAATGTTTATTTATTTATTTATGTATTTATTAAATATAAGTACACTGTAGCGGTCTTCAGACACTCCAGGAGAGGGTGTCAGATTCTGGAGAATCTAAATCCCTCTTATGGTCTGCATATGATTTACATAAACACAGACTCACATTTACTTCCAAAAATTTAAAGATGTGTGGGGCCACTGAAAGGACTCAACAATTAACAGCATTGTCTCCTCTTCTAGAGAATCTGGGATCAACTACCAGCAACTATATGGTGGCCCTTCTCCAGTTCCAGGGTATCAGACAGACAGACAGAGATAAGGATGGCAGGCCTGCCTGGTCTTTCTTTCTTTCTTATCCTTTTTAAAAAATGTTTATTTATATATTTATTTATTTATTTATTTATTTATGTATTTATTTATTTATTAGATATAAGTACACTGTAGCTATCTTTAGTCACTCCAGAAGAGGGTGTCAGATTCTGGAGAATCTGAATCCCACTTACGATCTGCATATGATGTATATAAACACAGCCTCACATTTTCTTCTAAAAATTTAAAGATGGGAGTGGCTTGGAATAAGATGAGTAACCCTGAAAAAGTCAAAAAATGAAAAATCACACTGTAGGATTTGGAATATGGTGAGAAACCCTGAAAAAGTCGAAAAATGAGAAAATCATGTTGTAGTACCTGGAATATGGTGAGAAACACTGAAAAAGATTTAAAATGAGAATATCACACTCTAGGACTTGGAATATGGTGAGAAACCCTGAAAAAGTCGAAAAATGAGAAAATCATGCATTAGGACCCAGAATATGGTGAGAAACCCTGAAAAAAAATCAAAAAAAAAAGAAAATCACGCAGTAGGACCTGGAAGCTGGTGAGAAACCCTGAAAAAGTCGAAAAATGAGAAAATCAATCTGTAGGATCTGGAATATGTTGAGAAACCCTGAAAAAATCAAAAAAATGAGAAAATCACACTGTAGGACTTGGAATATGGTGAGAAACCCTGAAAAAGTCGAAAAATGAGAAAATCACACTGTGGGACTTGGAATATGGTGAGAAACCCTGAAAAAGTCGAAAAATGAGAAAATCACGCAGTAGGACCTGGGATTTGGTGAGAAACACTGAAAAAGTCTTAAAATAGAAAATCACACTGTAGTACTTGGAATATGGTGAAAAATACTGAAAAAGTCTTATAATGAGAAAATCACACCGAAGGACCTGGAATATGGTGAGAAACCCTGAAAAAGTCTAAAAATAAGATAAAACTTGTAGTACCTGAAATATGATGCGAAACCCTGAAAAAGTCAAAAAATAAGAAAATCAAATTGTAGGAACTGGAATATGCTGAGAATCCCTGAAAAATTCGAAAAATGCGAAAATCACACTCTAGGACTTGGAATACTATGACACACCCTGAAAAAGTCAAAAAATGAGAAAATCACACTGTAGTATCTGGAATATGGTGAGAAACACTGAAAAAGTCTAAAAATAAGATAAAAGTTGTAGTACCTGAAATATGGTGAGAAACCCTGAAAAAGTCGAAAAATGAGAAAATCACACTGTAGGACTTCGAATATGATGAGAAACCGTGAAAAAGTAAAAAAAATGAGAAAAATACACTGTAGGAGCTGGAATATGGAGAGAAACCCTGAAAAGGTTAAAAAAATTAGAAAATCACAATTGTAGGACCTCCAATATGGTGAGAAACCCTGAAAAAGTCGAAAAATGAGAAAACCACACTGTAGGACCTGGAATATGGTGAGAAACCGTGAAACAGTCGAAATATAAGAAAATCAAACTTGAAGTACCTGCAATATGGTGAGAAATCCTGAAAAAGTCGAAAAATGAAAAAATCACACTGTAGGATTTGGAATATGATGAGAAACCATGAAAAAGTCAAAAATGAGAAAAATATACTGTAGGAGTTGGAATGTGGTGAGAAAACCTGAAAATGTCGAAGAATAAGAAAATCACACAAGTAGGACCTCCAATATGGTGAGAAACCCTGAAAAAGTCAAAAAATGAGAAAATTACAGAGTAGGACATGGAATATGGTAAGAAACCCTTTAAAAGTCGGACAAAGAGAAAATCACACTGTAGGATTTGGAATATGATGAGAAAACCTGAAAAAGTCAAAAAATGAGAAAATCACACTGTAGTACCTGGATTATTGTAAGAAAACACTGAAAAAGTCTAAAAATGAGAAAATCAAACAGTAGGACTTGGAATATGGTGAGAAACCCTGAAACAGTCAAAAAATAAGAAAATCAAACTTGTAGTACCTGCAATATGGTGAGAAAACCTGAAAAAGTCGAAAAATGAGAAAATCATACTGTAGGACCTGCAATAGGGTGAGAAATTCTGAAAAAGTCAAAAAATGAGAAAATCACACTGTAGGACTTGGAATATGATGAGAAAACCTGAAAAAATCTAAAAATGAGAAAATCACACTGTAGGAGCTGGAATATGGTGAGAAAACATGAAAAAGTCAAAAAAGGAGAAAATCACACTCTAGGACTTGGAATATGATGAGAAAACCTGAAAAAGTCCAAAAATGAGAAAATCACACTGTAGGACTTGGAATATGGTGAGAAACTCTGAAAAAGTCAAAAAATGAGAAAATCACCCTTGTAGGACTTGGAATATGGTGAGAAACCCTGAAAAAGTCAAAAAATGAGAAAAATCACACTGTAGTACATGGAATATGGTGAGAAACTCTGAAAAAGTCGCAAATTAGAAAATGACAGTGTAGGACCTGGAATATGTTGAGAAAACCTGAAATATTCAAAAAAATGAAACAATGACAATGTAGAACCTGGAATAGGTAAGAAACCCCGAAAAATTTAAAAAAAGAGAAAATCACACTGTAGGACCTGGAATATGGTGGGAAACACTGAAAAAGTCAAAAAATGAGAATATCACACTCTAGGACTTGGAATATGGTGAGAAACCCTGAAAAAGTCAAAACATGAGAAATTCATGCAGTAGGACCCAGAATATGGTGAGAAACCCTGAAAGAAGTCGGAAAATGAGAAAATCACGCAGTAGGACCTGGAAGCTAGTGAGAAACCCTGAAAAAGAAGAAAAATGAGAATAACAAACTGTAGGACCTGGAATAAGTTGAGAAACCCTGAAAAATTCGAAAAAAGCAAAAATCACACTCTAGGACTTGGAATGTGATGAGAAACCCTGAAGAAGTCGAAAAATGAGAAAATCATGCACTTCAAACCAGAATATGATGAGAAACACAGAAAAAGTCTTAAAATGAGAAAATCACACTGTAGGAACTTGAATATGGTAAGAAACCCTGAAAATGTCGAAAAATGAGAAAATGACACTGTAGGAGCTGGAATATGGTGAGAAGACCTGAAAAAGTAAAAAAAAAAAAAAAAAGAAATACAAACTTTTAGGACTTGCAATATGGTGAGAGATCCTGAAAAACTCTTAAAATGAGAAAATCACACAAGTAGGACTTGGGATATGGTGAGAAACCCAGAAAAAGTCGAAAAATTAGAAAATCAAACTTGTAGTACCTGCAATATGGTGAGAAAACCTGAAAAAGTCGAAAAATGAGAAAATCATACTGTAGGACCTGCAATAGGGTGAGAAATTCTGAAAAAGTCAAAAAATGAGAAAATCACACTGTAGGACTTGGAATATGATGAGAAAACCTGAAAAAAATCTAAAAATGAGAAAATCACACTGTAGGAGCTGGAATATGGTGAGAAACCCTGAAAAGTCAAAAAAAGAGAAAAATCACACTGTAGGACCTGGAATATGGTGAGAAAACATGAAAAAGTCAAAAAAGGAGAAAATCACACTCTAGGACTTGGAATATGATGAGAAAACCTGAAAAAGTCCAAAAATGAGAAAATCACACTGTAGGACTTGGAATATGGTGAGAAACCCTGAAAAAGTCAAAAAATGAGAAAAATCACACTGTAGTACATGGAATATGGTGAGAAACTCTGAAAAACTCGCAAATTAGAAAATGACAGTTTAGGACCTGGAATATGTTGAGAAAACCTGAAATATTCAAAAAATGAGAAAATGACAATGTAGAACCTGGAATAAGGTAAGAAACCCTGAAAAATTTAAAAAAAGAGAAAATCATACTATAGGACCTGGAATATGGTGAGAAACACTGAAAAAGTCAAAAAATGAGAATATCACACTCTAGGACTTAGAATATGGTGAGAAACCCTGAAAAAGTCAAAACATGAGAAATTCATGCAGTAGGAACCAGAATATGGTGAGAAACCCTGAAAGAAGTCGGAAAATGAGAAAATCACGCAGTAGGACCTGGAAGCTAGTGAGAAACCCTGAAAAAGACGAAAAATGAGAATAACAAACTGTAGGACCTGGAATAAGTTGAGAAACCCTGAAAAATTCGAAAAAAGCAAAAAAAACACTCTAGGACTTGGAATGTGATGAGAAACCCTGAAAAAGTAAAAAAATGTGAAAATCACACTGTAGTACCTGGAATATGGTGAGAAACACTAAAAAAGTATTAAAATGAGAAAATCACACAGTAGGACCTGGAATATGGTGAGAAACTCTGAAAAAGTCGAAAACATGAGAAAATAACGCAGTAGTACCTGGAATATGGTGAGAAACCCCGAAAAAGTCGAAAAATGAGAAAATCACGCAGTAGTACCTGGAATATGGTGAGAAACACTGAAAAAGTCTTAAAATGAGAAAATCACACTGTAGGACCTGGAATATGGTGAGAAACTCTGAAAATGTCGAAAAGTAAGAAATTCACACTTGTAGGACCTGCAATATGGTGAGAAACCCTGAAAAAGTCAAAAAATGAGAAAATCACACTGTAGGACTTGGAATAAAATGAGAAACCGTGAAAAAGACAAAAAATGACAAAAGTACACGGTAGGAGATAGAATATGGAAACCGTTAAAAAGTAGAAAAATAAGATATACACACTTGTAGGACATGCAATATGGTGAGAGACCCAGAAAAAGTCTTAAAATGAGAAAATCACACTGTAGTACCTGGAATATGGTGAGAAACCCTGAAAAAGTCCAAAAATAAGAAATTCACGATTGTAGGACCTGCAATATGGTGAGAAACCCTGAAAAAGTCAAAAAATGAGAAAATCACACTGTAGGACTTGGAATAAGATGAGACACCCTGAAAAAGTCAAAAAATGAGAAAATTTCACTGTAGGACTTGGAATAAGATGAGAAACCCTGAAAAAGTTGAAAAATGAAAAATCACAATGTAGAAGATGGAATATGGTGAGCAATCCTGAAAAAGTCAAAAAATGAGAAAATCACACTGTAGGACCTGGAATATGGTGAGAAACTCTGAAAAAGTCGAAAAAAGAGAAAATCACACTCTAGGACTTGGAATATGATGAGAAACCCTGAAAAAGTCAAAAAATGAGAAAATCACACTGTAGTACCTGGAATATGGTGAGAAACCCTGAAAAAGTCTAAAAATGAGAAAAATCAAACAGTAGGACCTGAAATATGGTGAGAAACCCTGAAAGATCAAAAAATAAGAAAATCAAACTTGAAGTACCTGCAATATGGTGAGAAACCCTGAAAAAGTTGAAAAATGAAAAAATCACACTGTAGGATTTGGAATATGATGAGAAACCATGAAAAAGTCAAAAATGAGAAAAATATACTGTAGGAGTTGGAATGTGGTGAGAAAACCTGAAAAAGTCGAAGAATAAGAAAACCACACAAGTAGGAACTCCAATATGGTGAGAAACCCTGAAAAAGTCGAAAAATGAGAAAATCATACTGTAGGACCTGCAATAGGGTGAGAAATTCTGAAAAAGTCAAAAAATGAGAAATTCACACTGTAGGACTTGGAATTTGATGAGAAAACCTGAAAAAATCTAAAAATGAGAAAATCACACTGTAGGAGCTGGAACATGGTGAGAAACCCTGAAAAGTCAAAAAAAGAGAAAAATCACACTGTAGGACCTGGAATATGGTGAGAAAACATGAAAAAGTCAAAAAAGGAGAAAATCACACTCTAGGACTTGGAATATGATGAGAAAACCTGAAAAAGTCCAAAAATGAGAAAATCACCCTGTAGGACTTGGAATATGGTGAGAAACTCTGAAAAAGTCAAAAAATGAGAAAATCACCCTGTAGGACTTGGAATATGGTGAGAAACCCTGAAATAGTCAAAAAATGAGAAAATCACCCTGTAGGACTTGGAATATGGTGAGAAACCCTGAAAAAGTCAAAAAATGAGAAAAATCACACTGTAGTACATGGAATATGGTGAGAAACTCTGAAAAAGTCGCAAATTAGAAAATGACAGTTAGGACCTTGAATATGTTGAGAAAACCTGAAATATTCAAAAAATGAGAAAATGACAATGTAGAACCTGGAATAAGGTAAGAAACCCCGAAAAATTTAAAAAAAGAGAAAATCACACTGTAGGACCTGGAATATGGTGAGAAACACTGAAAAAGTCAAAAAATGAGAATATCACACTCTAGGACTTAGAATATGGTGAGAAACCCTGAAAAAGTCAAAACATGAGAAATTCATGCAGTAGGACCCAGAATATGGTGAGAAAACCTGAAAGAAGTCGGAAAATGAGAAAATCACGCAGTAGGACCTGGAAGCTAGTGAGAAACCCTGAAAAAGACGAAAAATGAGAATAACAAACTGTAGGACCTGGAATAAGTTGAGAAACCCTGAAAAATTCGAAAAAAGCAAAAATCACACTCTAGGACTTGGAATGTGATGAGAAACCCTGAAGAAGTAAAAAAATGAGAAAATCACACTGTAGTACCTGGAATATGGTGAGAAACACTAAAAAAGTATTAAAATGAGAAAATCACACAGTAGGACCTGGAATATGGTGAGAAATTCTGAAAAAGTCGAAAACATGAGAAAATCACGCAGTAGTACCTGGAATATGGTGAGAAACCCCGAAAAAGTCGAAAAATGAGAAAATCACGCAGTAGTACCTGGAATATGGTGAGAAACCCCGAAAAAGTCGAAAAATGAGAAAATCACGCAGTAGTACCTGGAATATGGTGAGAAACACTGAAAAAGTCTTAAAATGAGAAAATCACACTGTAGGACCTGGAATATGGTGAGAAACTCTGAAAATGTCGAAAAGTAAGAAATTCACACTTGTAGGACCTGCAATATGGTGAGAAACCCTGAAAAAGTCAAAAAATGAGAAAATCACACTGTAGGACTTGGAATAAAATGAGAAACCGTGAAAAAGACAAAAAATGACAAAAGTACACGGTAGGAGATAGAATATGGAGAGAAACCGTTAAAAAGTAGAAAAATAAGATATACACACTTGTAGGACATGCAATATGGTGAGAGACCCAGAAAAAGTCTTAAAATGAGAAAATCACACTGTAGTACCTGGAATATGGTGAGAAACCCTGAAAAAGTCCAAAAATAAGAAATTCACACTTGTAGGACCTGCAATATGGTGAGAAACCCTGAAAAAGTCAAAAAATGAGAAAATCACACTGTAGGACTTGGAATAAGATGAGACACCCTGAAAAAGTCAAAAAATGAGAAAATTTCACTGTAGGACTTGGAATAAGATGAGAAACCCTGAAAAAGTTGAAAAATGAGAAAATCACAATGTAGAAGATGGAATATGGTGAGCAATCCTGAAAAAGTCAAAAAATGAGAAAATCACACTGTAGGACCTGGAATATGGTGAGAAACTCTGAAAAAGTCGAAAAAAGAGAAAATCACACTCTAGGACTTGGAATATGATGAGAAACCCTGAAAAAGTCAAAAAATTAGAAAATCACACTGTAGTACCTGGAATATGGTGAGAAACCCTGAAAAAGTCTAAAAATGAGAAAAATCAAACAGTAGGACCTGAAATATGGTGAGAAACCCTGAAAGATCAAAAAATAAGAAAATCAAACTTGAAGTACCTGCAATATGGTGAGAAACCCTGAAAAAGTCGAAAAATGAAAAAATCACACTGTAGGATTTGGAATATGATGAGAAACCATGAAAAAGTCAAAAATGAGAAAAATATACTGTAGGAGTTGGAATGTGGTGAGAAAACCTGAAAAAGTCGAAGAATAAGAAAACCACACAAGTAGGAACTCCAATATGGTGAGAAACCCTGAAAAAGTCGAAAAATGAGAAAATCATACTGTAGGACCTGCAATAGGGTGAGAAATTCTGAAAAAGTCAAAAAAATGAGAAATTCACACTGTAGGACTTGGAATTTGATGAGAAAACCTGAAAAAATCTAAAAATGAGAAAATCACACTGTAGGAGCTGGAACATGGTGAGAAACCCTGAAAAGTCAAAAAAAGAGAAAAATCACACTGTAGGACCTGGAATATGGTGAGAAAACATGAAAAAGTCAAAAAAGGAGAAAATCACACTCTAGGACTTGGAATATGATGAGAAAACCTGAAAAAGTCCAAAAATGAGAAAATCACCCTGTAGGACTTGGAATATGGTGAGAAACTCTGAAAAAGTCAAAAAATGAGAAAATCACCCTGTAGGACTTGGAATATGGTGAGAAACCCTGAAAAAGTCAAAAAATGAGAAAATCACCCTGTAGGACTTGGAATATGGTGAGAAACCCTGAAAAAGTCAAAAAATGAGAAAAATCACACTGTAGTACATGGAATATGGTGAGAAACTCTGAAAAAGTCGCAAATTAGAAAATGACAGTTTAGGACCTGGAATATGTTGAGAAAACCTGAAATATTCAAAAAATGAGAAAATGACAATGTAGAACCTGGAATAAGGTAAGAAACCCCGAAAAATTTAAAAAAAGAGAAAATCACACTGTAGGACCTGGAATATGGTGAGAAACACTGAAAAAGTCAAAAAATGAGAATATCACACTCTAGGACTTAGAATATGGTGAGAAACCCTGAAAAAGTCAAAACATGAGAAATTCATGCAGTAGGACCCAGAATATGGTGAGAAAACCTGAAAGAAGTCGGAAAATGAGAAAATCACGCAGTAGGACCTGGAAGCTAGTGAGAAACCCTGAAAAAGACGAAAAATGAGAATAACAAACTGTAGGACCTGGAATAAGTTGAGAAACCCTGAAAAATTCAAAAAAAGCAAAAATCACACTCTAGGACTTGGAATGTGATGAGAAACCCTGAAAAAGTAAAAAAATGTGAAAATCACACTGTAGTACCTGGAATATGGTGAGAAACACTAAAAAAGTATTAAAATGAGAAAATCACACAGTAGGACCTGGAATATGGTGAGAAACTCTGAAAAAGTCGAAAACATGAGAAAATCACGCAGTAGTACCTGGAATATGGTGAGAAACCCCGAAAAAGTCGAAAAATGAGAAAATCACGCAGTAGTACCTGGAATATGGTGAGAAACACTGTAAAAGTCTTAAAATGAGAAAATCACACTGTAGGACCTGGAATATGGTGAGAAACTCTGAAAATGTCGAAAAGTAAGAAATTCACACTTGTAGGACCTGCAATATGGTGAGAAACCCTGAAAAAGTCAAAAAAATGAGAAAATCACACTGTAGGACTTGGAATAAAATGAGAAACCATGAAAAAGACAAAAAATGACAAAAGTACACGGTAGGAGATGGAATATGGAGAGAAACCGTTAAAAAGTAGAAAAATAAGATATACACACTTGTAGGACATGCAATATGGTGAGAGACCCTGAAAAAGTCTTAAAATGAGAAAAACAGACTGTAGTACCTGGAATATGGTGAGAAAACCTGAAAAAGCCCAAAAATAAGAAATTCACACTTGTAGGACCTGCAATATGGTGAGAAACCCTGAAAAAGTCGAAAAAGGAGAAAATCACACTGTAGGACTTGGAATAAGATGAGACACCCTGAAAAAGTCAAAGAATGAGAAAATTTCACTGTAGGACTTGGAATAAGATGAGAAACCCTGAAAAAGTTGAAAAATGAGAAAATCACAATGTAGAAGATGGAATATGGTGAGCAATCCTGAAAAAGTCAAAAAATGAGAAAATCACACTGTAGGACCTGGAATATGGTGAGAAACTCTGAAAAAGTCGAAAAAAGAGAAAATCACACTCTAGGACTTGGAATATGATGAGAAACCCTGAAAAAGTCAAAAAATGAGAAAATCACACTGTAGTACCTGGAATATGGTGAGAAACCCTGAAAAAGTCTAAAAATGAGAAAATCAAACAGTAGGACCTGGAATATGGTGAGAAACCCTGAAAGATCGAGAAATAAGAAAATCAAACTTGTAGTACCTGTAATATGGTGAGAAACCCTGAAAAAGTCAAAAAATGAGAAAATCAAAATATAGGACTTGGAATAAGATGAGAAACCTTGAAAAAGACAAAAAAAAATGACAAAAACACACTGTAGGAGCTGGAATATGGTGAGAAACTCTGAAAAAGTCCAAAAATAAGAAATTCACACTTGTAGGACTTGCAATATGGTGAGAAACCCTGAAAAAGTCGAAAAATGAGAAAATCACACTGTAGGACTTGGAATATGGTGAGAAACCCTGAAAAAGTCGAAAAATGAGAAAATCATGCACTAGGACCCAGAATATGATGAGAAACACAGAAAAAGTCTTAAAATGAGAAAATCACACTGTAGGACCTGGAATATGTTAAGAAACCCTGAAAATGTCGAAAAATGAGAAAATGACACTGTAGGAGCTGGAATATGGTGAGAAGTCCTGAAAAAGTCAAAAAAAAAAAAAAAAAGAAATACAAACTTGTAGGACTTGCAATATGGTGAGAGACCCTGAAAAAGTCTTAAAATGAGAAAATCACACTGTAGGACTTGGGATATGATGAGAAACCCTGAAAAAGTCGAAAAATTAGAAAATCAAACTGTAGGAACTGGAATATGCTGAGAATCCCTGAAAAATTCGAAAAATACGAAAATCACACTCTAGGACTTTGAATATGATGAGAAACCCTGAAAAATTCAAAAAATGAGAAAATCACACTGTAGTACCTGGTATATGGTGAGAAACACTAAAAAAGTATTAAAATGAGAAAATCACACAGTCGGACCTGGAATATGGTGAGAAACCCTGAAACAGTCCAAAAATAAGAAAATAAAACTTGTAGTACATACAATATGGTGAGAAACACTGAAAAAGTCGAAAAATGAGAATATCACACTGTAGGACTTGGAATATGGTGAGAAACCCTGATAAAGTCGAAAAATGAGAAAATCACACTATAGTACCTGGAATATGGTGTGAAACACTGAAAAAGTCTAAAAATAAGATAAAACTTGTAGTACCTGAAATATGGTGAGAAACCCTGAAAAACTCAAAAAATTAGAAAATCAAATTGTAGGAACTGGAATATGCTGAGAATCCCTGAAAAATTCGAAAAATGCGAAAATCACACTCTAGGACTTGGAATACGATGAGAAACCCTGAAAAAGTCAAAAAATGAGAAAATCACACTGTAGTACCTGGAGTATGGTGAGAAACACCGAAAAAGTCTAAAAATAAGATAAAACTTGTAGTACCTGAAATATGGTGAGAAACCCTGAAAAAGTCGAAAAATGAGAAAATCACACTGTAGTACCTGGAATATGGTGAGAAACCCTGAAAAAGTCTAAAAATGAGAAAATCAAACAGTAGGACCTGAATTATGGTGAGAAACCCTGAAAGATCTAAAAATAAGAAAATCAAACTTGTAGTACCTGTAATATGGTGAGAAACCCTGAAAAAGTCAAAAAATGAGAAAATCACAATATAGGACTTGGAATAAGATGAGAAACCGTGAAAAAGACAAAAAAATGACAAAAACACACTGTAGGAGCTGGAATATGGTGAGAAACCCTGAAAAAGTCCAAAAATAAGAAATTCACACTTGTAGGACCTGCAATATGGTGAGAAACCCTGAAAAAGTCGAAAAATGAGAAAATCACACTGTAGGACTTATAATATGGTGAGAAACCCTGAAAAAGTCGAAAAATGAGAAAATCATGCACTTCAACCCAGAATATGATGAGAAACACAGAAAGAGTCTTAAAATGAGAAAATCACACTGTAGGACCTGGAATATGGTAAGAAACCCTGAAAATGTCGAAAAATGAGAAAATGACACTGTAGGAGCTGCAATATGGTGAGAAGTCCTGAAAAAGTCAAAAAAAAAAAAAAAAAGAAATACAAACTTGTAGGACTTGCAATATGGTGAGAGACCCTGAAAAAGTCTTAAAATGAGAAATTCACACTGTAGGACTTGGGATATGGTGAGAAACCCTGAAAAAGTCGAAAAATTAGAAAATCAAACTGTAGGAACTGGAATATGCTGAGAATCCCTGAAAAATTCGAAAAATACGAAAATCACACTCTAGGACTTTGAATATGATGAGAAACCCTGAAAAATTCAAAAAATGAGAAAATCACACTGTAGTATCTGGAGTATGGTGAGAAACACCGAAAAAGTCTAAAAATAAGATAAAACTTGTAGTACCTGAAATATGGTGAGAAACCCTGAAAAAGTCGAAAAATGAGAAAATCACACTGTAGTACCTGGAATATGGTGAGAAACTCTGAAAAAGTCTAAAAATGAGAAAATCAAACAGTAGGACCTGGATTATGGTGAGAAACCCTGAAAGATCTAAAAATAAGAAAATCAAACTTGTAGTACCTGTAATATGGTGAGAAACCCTGAAAAAGTCAAAAAATGTGAAAATCACAATATAGGACTTGGAATAAGATGAGAAACCGTGAAAAAGACAAAAAAATGACAAAAACACACTGTAGGAGCTGGAATATGGTGAGAAACCCTGAAAAAGTCCAAAAATAAGAAATTCACACTTGTAGGACCTGCAATATGGTGAGAAACCCTGAAAAAGTCGAAAAATGAGAAAATCACACTGTAGGACTTGGAATATGGTGAGAAACCCTGAAAAAGTCGAAAAATGAGAAAATCATGCACTTCAAACCAGAATATGATGAGAAACACAGAAAAAGTCTTAAAATGAGAAAATCACACTGTAGGAACTGGAATATGGTAAGAAACCCTGAAAATGTCGAAAAATGAGAAAATGACACTGTAGGAGCTGGAATATGGTGAGAAGACCTGAAAAAGTAAAAAAAAAAAAAAAAGAAATACAAACTTTTAGGACTTGCAATATGGTGAGAGATCCTGAAAAACTCTTAAAATGAGAAAATCACACAGTAGGACTTGGGATATGGTGAGAAACCCAGAAAAAGTCGAAAAATTAGAAAATCAAACTTGTAGTACCTGCAATATGGTGAGAAAACCTGAAAGAGTCGAAAAATGAGAAAATCATACTGTAGGACCTGCAATAGGGTGAGAAATTCTGAAAAAGTCAAAAAATGAGAAAATCACACTGTAGGACTTGGAATATGATGAGAAAACCTGAAAAAATCTAAAAATGAGAAAATCACACTGTAGGAGCTGGAATATGGTGAGAAACCCTGAAAAGTCAAAAAAAAGAGAAAAATCACACTGTAGGACCTGGAATATGGTGAGAAAACATGAAAAAGTCAAAATAGGAGAAAATCACACTCTAGGACTTGGAATATGATGAGAAAACCTGAAAAAGTCCAAAAATGAGAAAATCACACTGTAGGACTTGGAATATGGTGAGAAACTCTGAAAAAGTCAAAAAATGAGAAAATCACCCTGTAGGACTTGGAATATGGTGAGAAATCTGAAAAAGTCGCAAATTAGAAAATGACAGTGTAGGACGTGGAATATGTTGAGAAAACCTGAAATATTCAAAAAATGAGACAATGACAATGTAGAACCTGGAATAAGGTAAGAAACCCCGAAAAATTTAAAAAAAGAGAAAATCACACTGTAGGACCTGGAATATGGTGGGAAACACTGAAAAAGTCAAAAAATGAGAATATCACAATCTAGGACTTGGAATATGGTGAGAAACCCTGAAAAAGTCAAAACATGAGAAATTCATGCAGTAGGACCCAGAATATGGTGAGAAACCCTGAAAGAAGTCGGAAAATGAGAAAATCACGCAGTAGGACCTGGAAGCTAGTGAGAAACCCTGAAAAAGACGAAAAATGAGAATAACAAACTGTAGGACCTGGAATAAGTTGAGAAACCCTGAAAAATTCGAAAAAAGCAAAAATCACACTCTAGGACTTGGAATGTGATGAGAAACCCTGAAGAAGTCGAAAAATGAGAAAATCATGCACTTCAAACCAGAATATGATGAGAAACACAGAAAAAGTCTTAAAATGAGAAAATCACACTGTAGGAACTTGAATATGGTAAGAAACCCTGAAAATGTCGAAAAATGAGAAAATGACACTGTAGGAGCTGGAATATGGTGAGAAGACCTGAAAAAGTAAAAAAAAAAAAAAAAAAGAAATACAAACTTTTAGGACTTGCAATATGGTGAGAGATCCTGAAAAACTCTTAAAATGAGAAAATCACACAGTAGGACTTGGGATATGGTGAGAAACCCAGAAAAAGTCGAAAAATTAGAAAATCAAACTTGTAGTACCTGCAATATGGTGAGAAAACCTGAAAGAGTCGAAAAATGAGAAAATCATACTGTAGGACCTGCAATAGGGTGAGAAATTCTGAAAAAGTCAAAAAATGAGAAAATCACACTGTAGGACTTGGAATATGATGAGAAAACCTGAAAAAATCTAAAAATGAGAAAATCACACTGTAGGAGCTGGAATATGGTGAGAAACCCTGAAAAGTCAAAAAAAAGAGAAAAATCACACTGTAGGACCTGGAATATGGTGAGAAAACATGAAAAAGTCAAAATAGGAGAAAATCACACTCTAGGACTTGGAATATGATGAGAAAACCTGAAAAAGTCCAAAAATGAGAAAATCACACTGTAGGACTTGGAATATGGTGAGAAACTCTGAAAAAGTCAAAAAATGAGAAAATCACCCTGTAGGACTTGGAATATGGTGAGAAATCTGAAAAAGTCGCAAATTAGAAAATGACAGTGTAGGACGTGGAATATGTTGAGAAAACCTGAAATATTCAAAAAATGAGACAATGACAATGTAGAACCTGGAATAAGGTAAGAAACCCCGAAAAATTTAAAAAAAGAGAAAATCACACTGTAGGACCTGGAATATGGTGGGAAACACTGAAAAAGTCAAAAAATGAGAATATCACAATCTAGGACTTGGAATATGGTGAGAAACCCTGAAAAAGTCAAAACATGAGAAATTCATGCAGTAGGACCCAGAAT
>NW_028227924.1:0-53693 GCF_978045245.1 Mus caroli | reverse complement strand
TTTCTCGCCATATTCTGGGTCCTACAGAGTGTATTTTTAATTTTCCACGTTTTTCAAGGTTTCTCTGCATATTCTGGCTCGTACAGTGTGATTTTCCCATTTCCTCGTTTTTCAGGTTTTCTTGCCATATTCCAGGTCCTTCAGTCTGAATTTTTAATTTTCCACGTTTTTCAGTATTTCTCGCCATATTCTGGGCAATACAGTGTGATTTTCTCATTTTCCACTTCTTTCATGGTTTCTTGCCATATTCTGTGTCTGACACTGTGAATTTTTTATTTTCACATTTTTCAGTGTTTCTCGGCATATTCTGGGTCTTGCAGTGTGATTTTCTCCTTTTCCACGTTTTTCAAGTTTTTTTGTAATTCTGGGTCCTACAGTGTGATTTTCTCATTTTCCACCTTTTTCAGGTTAACTCTCCATATTCGGGGTCCTTCAATGTGAGTTTTTAATTTTCTAGTTTTTCAGGGTTTCTCGGCATATTCTGGGTTCTGCAGTGTGATTTTCTCCTTTTCCACGTTTTTCAAGTTTTTTCGCTATTCTGTGTCCTACAGTGTGATTATACTCATTTTCCACCTTTTTCAAGTTTTTTGCCATATTCGGTGTCTTTCAGTGTGAGTTTTTAATTTTCTACTTTTTACTGTGTTTCTTGCAATATTCTGGCTCCAAAAAGCATATTTTTATTTTTTCTCGTTTTTCAGGGTTTCTTGGCATATTCTTGGTCCTACAATGTGATTTTCTCATTTTCCACTTTTTTTAAGTTTTTTCGCATTTCTATGTCCTACAGATTGTTTTTCTCATTTTCCACATTTTTCAGGTTTTCTCGCCATATTCCGGGTCCTTCAGTGTGAGTTTTTAATTTTCTACTTCTTTCAGGGTTTCTTGCCATATTCTGAATCCTACAGCGTGTATTTTTAATTTTCCACGTTTTCAGGGTTTCTGGCATATTCTTGCTCCTACTGTGCGATTTTCCAATTTTTGACTTTTTTCAAGTTTTTTTCCCCAATTCTCCATCCTACAGTGTGATTTTCTCATTTTCCACCTTTTGCAGGTTTTCTCAGCATATTCTGGGTCCTGCAGTGTGAATTTTTAATTTTCCACGTTTTTCAAGGTTTTTTTCCATATTCTGGTCCTATAGTGTGAATTTTTATTTTTCAACATTTTTCAGTGTTTCTCATCATATTCTGGGTCCTACAGTGTGAATTTCTCATTTTCCACCTTTTTCAGGGTTTCTTGCCATATTCTAGGTTCTTCAGTGGGAGTTTTTAATTTTCCATGTTTTTAAGGTTTTTTTTTTCGTCATATTCTCAGTCCCACAGTGTGATTTTTTCATTTTCAAACTTTTTCAGGTTTTCTCGGCATATTCTTGTTCCTACAGTGTGAATTTAATTTTCCACATTTTTCAGTGTTTCTCGCCATATTCTGGGTCCCACAGTGTAAATTTTTAATTTTCGTCGTTTTTAAGGTTTTTTTTTTTGGTAATATTCTTGGTCCGACAGTGTGAATATTTAATGTTTCACTTTTTTCAGCGTTTCTGGGCATATTCTGGGTCCTACAGTGTGATTTTCTCATTTTCCACATTTTTCAATTTTTTTCGTAATTCTGGGTCCTACAGTGTGATTTTCTCATTTTCCACCTTTTTCAGGTTTTCTCGCCATAATTGGGGTTCTTCAGTGTCAGTTTGTAATTTTCTAATTTTTTCAGGGTTTCTCGCCGTATTCTGGGTCCTAAACGTTGTATTTTTAATTTTTCACGTTTTCAGGGTTTCTTGGCATATTCTGGGTCCTACAGTGTGATTTTCTCATTTTCGATATTTTCAAGTTTTTTCGTAATTCTGGGTCCTACAGTGTGATTTTCTCATTTTCCACCTTTTTCAGGTTTTCTCGCCATAATTGGGGTTCTTCAGTGTCAGTTTGTAATTTTCTACTTTTTTCAGGGTTTCTTGCCATATTTGGGGTCCTTCAGTGTGAGTTTTTAATTTTCTACTCTTTCAGGGTTTCTCGCCATAAACTGTGTCCTATAGTATGTATTTTTCATTTTCCACGTTTTTCAGGTTTTTTCTTCATATTCTGGGTCCTACACTGTGATTTTCACATTTCCACATTTTCAGGTTTTCTTGCCATATTCCAGGTCCTTCAGTGTGGATTTTTAATTTTCCACGTTTTTCAGTATTTCTCCCCATATCATGGGTAATACAGTGTGAATTTTAATTATCCACTTTTTTTCATGGTTTCTCGCCATATTCTGTGTCCGACAGTGTGAATTTTTAATTTTCACGTTTTTCAGTGTTTCTTGAAATATTCTGGGTCCTGCAGTGTGATTTTCTCATTTTCCACCTTTTTCAGGTTTTCTCCCCATATTTGGGGTCCTTCAGTGTCAGTTTGTATTTTTCTACTTTCTTCAGGGTTTCTCACCATATTCTGGATCCTACAGTGTGATTTTCTCATTTTCCACCTTTTTCAGGTTTTCTCGCCATGTTTGGGCTCCTTCACTGTGAGATTTTAATTTTCTACTTTTTTATTAACTTTTTCTCACCATATTCTGGGTCCGTTAGTGTGAATTTTTAATTTTCATGTTTTTCACATTTTCTCGGCCTATTCTGGGTCCTGAAATGTGATTTTCTCATTTTCCACCTTTTTCAGGGTTTCTCGCTATATTTGGGGTCCTACAGTGTGAGTTTGTAATTTTGAACTTTTTTCAGGGTTTCTCGCCATATTCTGGGTCCTACAGCATGTATTTTTAATTTTCCACGTTTTCAGGGTTTCTGGGCAAAATCTGGGTCCTACAGTGTGATTATTCTCATTTTCCACCTTTTTCAGGTTTTCTCACCATATTCGGGGTCCTTCAGTGTGAATTTTTAATTTTCTACTTTTTTCAGGTTTTCTCGCCATATTCTGGGTCCTACAGCATGTATTTTTAATTTTCCAGGTTTTCAGGGTTTCTGGGCATAATCTGGGTCCTACAGTGTGATTATTCTCATTTTCCACCTTTTTCAGGTTTTCAAACCATATTCGGGGTCTTTCAGTGTGAATTTTTAATTTTCTACTTTTTTCAGGTTTTCTCGCCATATTCTGTGTCCTTCAGTGTGAGTTTTTTATCTTCCTCCTTTTTCAGGTTTTTCGCAATATTCTGGGTCCTTCCGTGTGATATTTTAATATTTTATCTTTTTCAGGTTTTTTCGTCATATTCTGGGTTATACTGTGTGATTTTCTCATTTCCATGTTTTTTCAGGGTCTCTTGCCGTATTCCAGGTCCTTCATTGTGAATTTTTTCCCACGGTTTTCAGTATTTCTCTCCATATCTGGGTAATGAAGTGTGAATTTTTAATTGTCCAGTCTTTTCATGGTTTCTCACCATATTCTGTGTCCAATAGTGTGAATTTTTAATTTTCAGGTTTTCATGGTTGTTCGGCATATTCTCGTTTCTGCAGTGTGATTTTCTCATTTTCCACGTTTTTCAAGTTTTTTCGTATTTTGGGTCCTACAAGTGTGATTTTCTCATTTTCGATGTTTTTCATGTTTTTGTAATTCTGGGTAATACAGTGTGATTATTCTCATTTTCTACCTTTTTAATGTTTTCGCGCCATATTCGGGATCCTTCAGTGTGAGTTTTTAATTTTCTACTTTGTTGAGGGTTTCTTGCCATATTCTCAGTGCTACAGAGTGTATTTTTAATTTTCCACGTTTCTCAGGGTTTCTCCCCAATTTCTGGATCCTAAAATGTGATTTTCTCATTTACGACGTTTTTCAAGTATTTTCGGAATTCTGGTTCCTACACTGTGATTATTCTCATTTTCCACATTTTTCAGGTTTTCTTGCCATATTTGGGTTCCTTCAGTGTGAGTTTTTAATTTTCTACTTTTATGAGGGTTTATTGCCATATTCTGGGTACTACAGAGTGTATTATTAATTTTCCACCTTTCTCAGGGTTTCTTGCCATATTCTGGGTCCTACAGAGTCTGTCTGTCTCTCTGTGTGTTTGATCCCCTGGAACTGTAGATGGGCCAGCATATAGTTGCTGGTAGTTGATCCCAGGTTCTCTGGAAGAGGAGACAATGCTGTTAATTGTTGAGCCCTTTCAGTGGCTCCACCTATCTTTAAATTTTTAGAAATATATGTTAGGCTGTGTTTATGTACATATTATGAAGACCATAAGAGGGATTTAGATTCTCCAGAATCTGACACCCTCTTCTGGAGTGTCTGAAGACAACTACAGTGTACTTATATCTAATAAATACATAAATAAATAAATAAATAAATAAATAAATAAATAAATAAACAAACATTGTTTTAAAAGGATAAGAAAGAAAGAAAAACCAGGCAGGCGTGCAATCCTTGTCTGTCTGTCTGTATGTATGTCTGTCTGATCCCCTGGAACTGGAGATGGGCCACAATATAGTTGCTGGTAGTTGATCCCAGGTCCTCTGTAAGAGGAGACAATGCTGTTAGTTGTTGAGCCCTCTCAGTGGCCCCACCTATCTTTAAATTTTTAGAAGTATATGTGAGGCTGTGTTTATGTACATCATATGCAGACCATAAGAGGGATTTAGATTCTCCAGAATCTGACACCCTCTTCTGGAGTGTCTGAAGACAGCTACAGTGTACTTATATCTAATAAATACATAAATAAATAAATAAATAAACATTTTTTAAAAAGTATAAGAAAGAAAGAAAAATCAGGCAGGCCTGCCATCCTTATCTGTCTGTCTGTCTGTCTGTCTTATCCCCTGGAACTTGAGATGGGCCACCATATAGTTGCTGGTAGTTGATCACACGTTCTCTGGAAGAAGAGACAATGCTGTTAATTGTTGAGCCCTTTCAGTGGGCCCACCCATCTTTTAATTTTTAGAAGTATATGTGAGGCTCTGTTTATGTACATCATATGCAGACCATAAGAGGGATTTAGATTCTCCAGAATCTGACACCCTCTTCTGGAGTGTCTGAAGACAGCTACAGTGTACTTATATCTAAGAAATGCATAAATAAATAAATAAATAAATAAATAAATAAATAAATAAATATTTTTTAAAAAGGATAAGAAAATAAGAAAGACAGGGCAGGCCTGCCATCCTTAGCACTGTCTGTATGTCTTTCTGTCTGATCCCCTGGAACTGGAGATGGGCCACCATATAGTTGCTGGTAGTTGATCCCAGGTACTCTGGAAGAGGAGACAATGCTGTTAATTGTTGAGCTTTTAGAGTGGGCCCACCCTTCTTTAAATTTTTAGAAGTATATGTGAGGCTGTGTTTATGTCCATCATATGCAGACCATAAGAGGGATTTAGATTCTCCAGAATCTGACACCCTCTTCTGGAGTGTCTGAACAGCTACAGTGTATTTATATCTAATAAATAAATAGATAAATAAATAAATAAATAAATAAATAAATAAATAAACATTTTTTTTAAAAAGGATAAGAAAGAAAGAAAGACCAGGCAGGCCTGCCATCCATATCTCTGTCTGTCTGTGTGTCTGTCTATCTGATCCCCGGGAACTGGAGATGGGCCACCATATAGTTGCTGGTAGTTGATCCAAGGTTTTCTGGAAGAGGAGAAAATGCTCTTAATTGTTGAGCCCTTTCAGTGGCCCCACACTTCTTTAAATATTTAGAAGTATATGTGAGGCCTGTTTATGAACATCATATTCAGATTATAAGAGGATTTAGATTCTCCAGAAACTGATACCCTCTACTGGAGTGTCTGAAGACAGCTACAGTGTACTTATATATAATAAATAAATAAATAAATAAATAAATAAATAAATAAATAAACATTTTTAAAAAGGATAAGAAAGAAAGTAAGACCAGGCAGGCCTGCCATCCTTATTTTTGTCTGTCTGTCTGTCTGTCTGTCTGATCCCCTGGAACTGGAGATGGGCCACCATATAGTTGCTGGTAGTTGATCCAAGGTTCTCTGGAAGAGGAGACAATGCTGTTAATTGTTGAGCCCTTTCAGTGGGCCCACACTTCTTTAAATATTTAGAAGTATATATGAGGCTGTGTTTATGTACATCATATTCAGATTATAAGAGGGTTTAGATTCTCCAGAATCTGACACCCTCTACTGGAGTGTCTGAAGACAGCTACAGTGTACTTATATATAATAAATAAATAAATTAATTAATTAATAAATAAATAAACATTTTTTAAAAAGGATAAGAAAGAAAGTAAGACCAGGCAGGCCTCCCATCCTTATCTCTGTCTGTCTTTCTGTCTGTGTGTCTGTCTGATCCCCTGGAACTGGAGATGGGCTACCATATAGTTCCTGGTAGTTGATCCCGGGTTCTCTGGAAGAGGAGACAATGATGTTAATTGTTGAGCCCTATCAGTGGCCCTACCCATCTTTAAATTTTTAGAAGTGTCTTGAAGCTGTGTTTATGTACATCATATGCAGACCAGAAGAGGGATTTAGATTCATCTGAACCTGACACCCTCTTCTGGAGTGTCTGAAGACAGCTACAGTGTACTTATATCTAATAAATAAATAAATAAATAAATAAATAAATAAATAAATAAATAAACATTATTTAAACCGGATAAGAAAGAAAGAAAGACCAGGAGGCCTGCCATCCTTATCTCTGTCTGTCTGTCTGTCTGTCTGTCTGTCGTTCTGATCCCCTGGAACTGGAGATGGGCCACCATATAGGTGCTGGTAGTTGATCCCAGGTTCTCTGGAAGAGGAGAGAATGCTGTTAATTGTTGAGCCCTTTCAGCGGCCCCACTCATCGTTAAATTTTTACTAGTATATGTTAGTGTGTGTTTATGTACATCATATGCAGACTATAAGAGGGATTTAGATTCTCCAGAATCTGACACCCTCTTCTGGATTGTCTGAAGACAGCTACAGTGTACTTATATCTAATAAATAAATAAATAAATAAATAAATAAATAAATAAATAAATAAACATTATTTAAACCGGATAAGAAAGAAAGAAAGACCAGGAGGCCTGCCATCCTTATCTCTGTCTGTCTGTCTGTCTGTCTGTCTGTCGTTCTGATCCCCTGGAACTGGAGATGGGCCACCATATAGGTGCTGGTAGTTGATCCCAGGTTCTCTGGAAGAGGAGAGAATGCTGTTAATTGTTGAGCCCTTTCAGCGGCCCCACTCATCGTTAAATTTTTACTAGTATATGTTAGTGAGTGTTTATGTACATCATATGCAGACTATAAGAGGGATTTAGATTCTCCAGAATCTGACACCCTCTTCTGGAGTGTCTGAAGACAGCTACAGTGTATTTATATCTAATAAATACATAAATAAATAATCATTTTTTAAAAAGGATAAGAAAGAAAGAAAGACCAGGCAGGCCTGCCATCCTTATCCTTGTCTGTCTGTCCGTCTGTCTGATCCCCTGGGAGTGGAGATGGGACACCATATAGTTGCAGGTAGTTGATCCCAGGTTCTCTGGAAGAGGAGACAATGCTGTTAATTGCTGAGCCCTTTCAGTGCCACCCCCACCTTTAAATTTTAAGAAGTAAATGTGAGACTGTGTTTATGTACATCATATGCAGACCATAAGAGGGATTTAGATACTCCAGAATCTGACACCCTCTTCTGGAGTGTTGAAGACAACTACATTGTACTTATATCTAATAAATAAATAAATAAATAAATAAATAAATAAATAAATAAATAAATAAATAAAAACATTATTTTAAAAGGATAAGAAAGAAAGAAAGACCAGGCAGGCCTGCCCTCCTTATCTCTGTCTGTCTGTCTGTCTGTCTGTCTGTCTGATCCCCTGGAAATGGAGATGGGCCACCATATAGTTGCTGGTAGCTGATCCCAGGTTCTGTGGAAGAAGAGACAATTCTGGTAAATGTTGAGCCCTTTCAGTGGCCCCACCCATCTTAAATTTTTAGAAGTGTATGTGAATCTGTGTTTATGTCCATCATATGCAGACCATAAGAGGGATTTATATTCTCCAGAATCTGACACCGTCTTCTGGAATGTCTGAAGACAGCTAGAGTGTACTTATATCTAATAAATACATAAATAAATAAATAAACATTTTTTAAAAGATAAGAAAGAAAGTAAAACCACGCAGGCCTGCCACCCTTGTCTGTCTGTCTCTTTGTCTGTCTGATCCCCTGGAACTGGAGGTGGGCCACCATATAGTTGTTGCTAGTTGATCCCAGGTTCTCTGGTAGAGGAGACAATGCTGTTAATTGTTGAGCCCTTTCAGTGGCCCCACCCATCTTTAAATTTTTAGAATTATATGTGAGGCTGTGTTTATGTACATCATATGCAGACCATAAGAGGGATATAGATTCTCCAGAATCTGACACCCTCTTCTGGAGAGTCTGAAGACAGCTACAGTGTACTTATATATAATAAATAAATAAATAAATAAATAAATAAATAAATAAATAAATACATAAATGAATAAATGAATAAATGAATAAATAAATAAATAAACATTTTTAAAAAGGATAAGAAACAAAGAAAAATCAGGCAGAACTGACATCCTTATCTTTGTCTGTCTGTCTGTCTGTCTGTCTGATCCCCTGCAACTTGAGATGGGCCACCATATAGTTGCTGGTAGTTGATCCCATATTCTCTGGAAGAGGAGACAATGGTGTTAATTTTTGAGCCTTTTCAGTGGGCCCACCCAGCTTTAAATTTTTAGAAGTATATGTAAGCCTGTGTTTATGTACATCATATACAGACCATAAGAGGGATTTAGATTCTCCAGAAGATGACACCCTCTTCTAGAGTGTCTGAAGACAGCTATAGTGTACTTATATCTAATAAATAAATAAATAAATAAATAAATAAATAAATAAATAAATAAACATTTTTTTAAAAGTATAAGAAAGAAAGAAAGTCCAGGCAGGCCTCCATCCTTATCTCTGTCTCTCTGTCTGACTGTCTGATACCCTGGAACTGGAGATGAGCCACCATATAGTTGCTGGTAGTTTATCCAAGGTTCTCTGGAAGAGGAAGCAATGCTGTTAATTGTTGAGCCATTTTTGGGGCCCCACCCATCTTTAAATTTTTAGAAGAAAATGTGAGTCTGTGTTTTTGTACATCATATGCAGACCATAAGAGGGATATAGATTCTCCAGAATCTGACACCCTCTTCTGGAGTGTCTGAAGACAGCTACAGTGTACTTATATCTAATAAATAAATAGATAAATAAATAAATAATTAATTAAACATTTTTTAAAAAGGATAAGAAAGAAAGAAAGAACAGGCAGGCCTGCCATCCATATCTCTGTCTGTCTGTCTGTCTGTCTATCTGATCCCCGGGAACTGGAGATGGGCCACCATATAGTTGCTGGTAGTTGATCCAAGGTTCTCTGGAAGAGTAGACAATGCTGTTAATTGTTGAGCCCTTTCAGTGGCCCCACACTTCTTTAAATATTTAGAAGTATATGTGAGGCCTTTTTATGTACATCATATTCAGATAATAAGAGGATTTAGATTCTCCAGAATCTGACACCCTCTACTGGAGTGTCTGAAGACAGCTACAGTGTATTTATATATAATAAATACATAAATAAATAAATAAATAAATAAACATTTTTTTAAAAGGATAAGAAAGAAAGTAAGACCAGGCAGGCCTGCCATCCTTATCTCTGTCTGTCTGTCTGTCTGTCTGTCTGTCTGATCCCCTGGCAGTGGAAATGGGCTACCATATAGTTGCTGGTAGTTGATCCCAGGTTCTCTGGAAGAGGAGACATTGCTGTTAATTGTTGAACCCTATCAGTGGCCCTACCCATCTTTAAATTTTTAGAAGTGTATGTGAGGCTGTGTTTATGTACATCATATGCAGACCAGAAGAGGGATTTAGATTCATCAGAATCTGACACCTTCTTCTGGAGTTTCTGAAGACAACTACAGTGTACTTATATCTAATAAATACATAAATAAATAAGTAAATAAAGAAATAAACATTATTTAAACCAGATAAGAAAGAAAGAAAGACCAGGCAGGCCTGCCATTCTTATCTCTGTCTGTCTGTCTGTCTGTCTGTCGTTCTGATCCCCTGGAACTGGAGATGAGCCACCATATAGGTGCTGGTAGTTGATCCCAGGTTATCTGGAAGAGGACACAATGCTGTTAATTGTTGAGCGCTTTCAGTGGCCCCACCCATCGTTAAAATTTTAGTAGTATATGTGAGGCTGTGTTTATGTACATCATATGCAGACCATAAGAGGGATTTAGATTCTCCATAATATGACACCCTCTTCTGGAGTGTCTGAAGACAGCTACAGTGTACTTATATACAATAAATACATAAATAAATAAACATTTTTTAAAAAGGATAAGAAAGAAAGACCAGGCAGGACTGCCATCTTTATCCTTGTCTGTCTGTCTGTCTCTCTGATCCCCTGGGAGTGGAGATTGGCCACAATATAGTTGCAGGTAGTTGATCCCAGGTTCTCTGGAAGAGAAGACAATGCTGTTAATTGTTGAGCCCTTTCAGTGGCTCCACCTATCTTTAAATTTTTAGATGTATATGTGAGGCTATGTTTATGTACATCATATGCAGACCATATGAGGGATTTAGATTCTCGAGAATCTGACACCCTCCTCTGGAGTGTCTGAAGACAACTACAGTGTACTTATATCTAATAAATAAATAAATAAATAAATAAATAAATAAATAAATAAATAAATAAACATTTTTTAAAAGGATAAGAAAGAAAGACGGACCAGGCAGGCCTGCCCTCCTTATCTCTGTATGTCTGTCTGTCTGTTTGTCTGATCCCCTGGAACTGGAGATGGGCCACCATATAGTTGCTGCTAGTTGATCCCAGGTTCTGGTAGAGGAGACAATGCTGTTAATTGTTGAGCCGTTTCAGTGGCCCCACACATCTTTAAATTTTTAGAAGTATATGTGAGGCTGTGTTTATGTACATCATATGCAGACAATAAGAGGGATTTAGATTTCCAGAATATGACACCCTCTTCTGAAGTGTCTGAAGACAGCTACAGTGTACTTATATCTAATAAATACATACATAAATAAATAAATAAATAAATAAATAAATAAATATTTTTAAAATGTATAAGAAAGAAAGAAAAACCAGGCAGGCCTGCAATCCTTGTCTGTCTGTCTGTATGTATGTCTGTCTGATCCCCTGGAACTGGAGATGGGCCACAATATAGTTGCTGGTAGTTGATCCCAGGTACTCTGGAAGAGGAGACAATGCTGTTAATTGTTGAGCTCTTTCAGTGGCTCCACCTATCTTTAAATTTTTAGATGTATATGTGAGGCTGTGTTTATGTACATCATATGCAGACCATAAGAGGGATTTAGATTCTCCAGAATCTGACACCCTCTTCTGGAGTGTCTGAAGACAGCTACATTGTACTTATATCTAATAAATACATAAATAAATAAACATTTTTTAAAAAGAATAAGAAAGAAAGACCAGGCAGGCCTGCCATCCTTATCCTTGTCTGTCTGTCTGTCTCTCTGATCCCCTGGGAGTGGATATGGGCCACCATATCGTTGCAGGTAGTTGATCCCAGGTTCTCTGGAAGAGGAGACAATGCTGTTAATTGTTGAGCCCTTTCAGTGGCTCCACCTATCTTTAAATTTTTAGATGTATATGTGAGGCTGTGTTTATGTACATCATATGCAGACCATAAGAGGGATTTAGATTCTCCAGAATCTGACACCCTCTTCTGGAGTGTCTGAAGACAACTACAGTGTACTTATATCTAATAAATAAATAAATAAATAAATAAATAAATAAATAAATAAACATTTTTAAAAGGATAAGAAAGAAAGAAAAACCAGGCAGGCCTGCCCTCCTTATCTCTGTCTGTCTGTCTGTCTGTCTGATCCCCTGGAACTGGAGATGGGCCACTATATAGTTGCTGGTAGTTGATCCCAGGTTCTCTGGAAGAAGAGACAATGCTGTTAATTGTTGAGCCCTTTCAGTGGCCCCACCCATCTTTAAATTTTTAGATGTATATGTTAGGCTGTGTTTATGTCCATCATATGCAGACCATAATGTGGATTTATATTCTCCAGAATCTGACACCCTGTTCTGGAGTGTCTGAAGACAGCTAGAGTGTACTTATATCTAATAAATACATAAGTAAATAAATAAACATTTTTTAAAAAGGATAAGAAAGAAAGAAAAAACAGGGAGGCCTGCCACCCTTGTCTGTCTGTCTCTTTGTCTGCCTGATCCCCTGGAACTGGAGATGGGCCACCATATAGTTGCTGGTATTTGATCCCAGGTTCTCTGTTAGAGGAGACAATGCTGTTAATTGTTGAGCCCTTTCAGTGGCCCCACACATCTTTAAATTTTTAGAAGTATATGTGAGGCTGTGTTTATGTACATCATATGCAGACCATAAAAGGGATTTAGATTCTCCAGAATCTGTCACCCTCTTGTGGAGTGTCTGAAGACAGCTACAGTGTACTTATATATAATAAATACATAAATAAATAAATAAACATTTTTTAAAAAGGATAAGAAAGAAAGTAAAACCAGGCAGGCCTGCAATCCTTATCTGTCTGTCTGTCTGTCTGTCTGATCCCCTAGAACTGGAGATGGGCCACCATATAGTTGCTGGTATTTGATCCCAGGTTCTCTGGTAGAGGAGACAATGCTGTTAATTGTTGAGCCGTTTCAGTGGCCCCACACACCTTTAAATTTTTAGAAGTATATGTGAGGCTGTGTTTATGTACATCATATGCAGACCATAAGAGGGATTTAGATTCTCCAGAATATGACACCCTCTTCTGGAGTGTCTGAAGAAAACTACAGTGTACTTATATCTAATAAATACATATATAAATAAATAAAAATTTTTAAAATGTATAAGAAAGAAAGAAAAACCAGGCAGTCCTGCAATCCTTGTCTGTCTGTCTGTATGTATGTCTGTCAGATCCCCTGGAACTGGAGATGGGCCACAATATAGTTGCTGGTAGTTGATCCCAGGTCCTCTGGAAGAGGAGACAATGGTGTTAATTGTTGAGCCCTTTCAGTGGGCCCACCCATCTTTAAATTTTTAGAAGTATATGTGAGGCTGTGTTTATGTACATCATATGCAGACCATAAGAGGGATTTAGATTCTCCAGAAGATGACACCCTCTTCTAGAGTGTCTGAAGTCAGCTACAGTGTACTTATATCTAATAAATACATAAATAAATAAATAAATAAATAAATAAATAAATAAATAAACATTTTTTTAAAAGTATAAGAAAGAAAGAAAGACCAGGCAGGCCTCCATCCTTACCTCTATCTCTCTGTCTGACTGTCTGATACCCTGGAACTGGAGATGGGCCACCATATAGTTGCTGGTAGTTTATCCAAGGTTCTCTGGAAGAGGAGGCAATGCTGTTAATTGTTGAGCCATTTCTGGGGCCCCACCCATCTTTAAATTTTTAGAAGAAAATGTGAGGCTGTGTTTATGTACATCATATGCAGACCATAAGAGGGATTTAGATTCTCTAGAATCTGACACCCTCTTCTGGAGTGTCTGAAGACAGCTACAGTGTACTTATATCTAATAAATACATAAATAAATAAATAAATAAATGAATAAATATATAAATAAATAAATAAACATTTTTTAAAAATGATAAGAAAGTAAGAAAGACCAGGCTGGCCTGCCACCCTTATCTCTGTCTGTCTGTCTGTCTGTCTGTCTGATACCCTGGAACTGGAGATGGGCCACCATATAGTTGCTGGTAGTTGTTCCCAGGTACTCTGGAAGAGGAGACAATGCTGTTAATTGTTCAGCTTTTAGAGTGGCCCCACCCTTCTTTAAATTTTTAGAAGTATATGTGAGGCTGTGTTTACGTACATCATATGCAGACCAAAAGAGGGATTTAGATTCTCCAGAATCTGACACCCTCTTCTGGAGTGTCTGAACAGCTACAGTGTACTTATATCTAATAAATACATAAAAATAAATAAATAAATAAATAAATAAATAAATAAATAAATAAACATTTTTTAAAAAGGAAAAGACAGAAAGAAAGACCAGGCAGGCCTGCCATCCATATCTCTGTCTGTCTGTCTGTCTGTCTGTCAATCTGATACCTGGGAACTGGAGATGGGCCACGAATAGTTGCTTGTAGTTGATCCCAGGTGCTCTGGAAGAGGAGACAATGCTGTTAATTGTTGACCCTTATTTGTGGCCCTACCCATCTTTAAATTTTTAGAAGTGTATGTGAGGCTGTGTTTATGTACATCATATGCAGACCAGAAGAGGGATTTAGGTTCATCAGTATCTGAAACTCTCTTCTGGAGTGTCTGAAGACAGCTACAGTGTACTTATATCTAATAAATACATAAATACATAAATAAATAAATAAATAAATAAATAAATAAATAAACATTATTTAAACCAGATAAGAAATAAAGAAAGACCAGGCAGGCCTGCCATCCTTATCTCTGTCTGTCTGTCTGTCTGTTTGTCCTTCTGATCCGCTGCAACTGGAGATGGGCCACCATATAGGTGCTGGTAGTTGATCCCAGGTTCTCTGGTAGAGGAGACAATGCTGTTAATTGCTGAGCCCTTTAAATGGTCCCCCCACCTTTAAATTTTAAGAAGTAAATGTGAGGCTGTGTTTATGTACATCATATGCAGACCATAAGAGGGATTTAGATTCTCCAGAATCTGTCACCTTCTTCTGGAGTGTCTGAAGACGGCTACAGTGTACTTATATCTAATAAACATATAAATAAATAAACATTTTTTAAAAAGGATAAGAAAGAAAGAAAGACCAGGCAGACCTGCCATCCTTATCTCTGTCAGTCTGTTTGTCTGTCAGTCTGTCTGATCCCTTGGAACTGGAGATGGGCCACCATATAGTTGCTGTTAGTTGATCCCAGGTTCTCTGGAAGAGGAGAAAATGCTGTTAATTGTTGAGCCCTTTCAGTGGCTCCACCTATCTTTAAATTTTTAGAAGTATATGTTAGGCTGTGTTTATGTACATTATATGCAGACCATAAGAGGGATTTAGATTCTGCAGAATCTGACACCCTCTTCTGGAGTGTCTGAAGACAACTACAGTGTACTTATATCTAATAAATACATACATACATAAATAAATAAATAAATAAATAAATAAATAAATAAATAAATAAATAAATAAGTAAATAAACATTATTTTAAAAGAATAAGAAAGAAAGAAAGAAAGACCAGGCAGGCCTGACATCCCTATCTCTGTTTGTCTGTCTGTCTGTCTGTCTGATCCCCTGGAACTGGAGATGGGCCACCATATAGTTGCTGGTAGTTAATCCCAGGTTATCTGGAAGAAGAGACAATGCTGTTAATTGTTGAGCCCTTTCAGTGGCCCCACCCATCTTTAAATTTTTAGAAGTGTATGTGAATCTGTGTTTATGTCCATCATATGCAGACCATAAGAGGGATTTATATTCTCCAGAATCTGACACCCTGTTCTGGAGTGTCTAAAGACAGCTACAGTGTACTTATATCTAATAAATACATAAGAAAATAAATAAACATTTTTTAAAAAGGATAAGAAAGAAAGAAAAACCAGGGAGGCCTGCCACCCTTGTCTGTCTGTCTCTTTTTCTGCCTGATCCCCTGGAACTGGAGATGGGCCACAATATAGTTGCTGGTAGTTGATCCCAGGTCCTCTGGAAGAGGAGACAATGCTGTTAATTGTTGAGCCCTTTCAGTGGCCCCACCCATCTTTAAATTTTTAGAAGTATATGTGAGGCTGTGTTTATGTACATCATATGCAGACCGTAAGAGGGATTTAGATTCTCCAGAAGATGACACCCTCTTCTAGAGTGTCTGAAGTCAGCTACAGTGTACATATATCTAATAAATACATAAATAAATAAATAAATAAATAAATAAATAAATAAATAAATAAACAGTTTTTTAAAAGTATAAGAAAGAAAGAAAGACCAGGCAGGCCTCCATCCTTATCTCTGTCTCTCTGTCTGACTGTCTGATACCCTGGAACTGGAGATGGGCCACCATATAGTTGCTTTTAGTTTATCCAAGGTTCTCTGGAAGAGGAGGCAATGCTGTTAATTTTCGAGCCATTTCTGGGGCCCCACCCATCTTTAAATTTTTAGAAGAAAATGTGAGGCTGTGTTTATGTACATCATATGCAGACCATAAGAGGGATTTAGATTCTCTAGAATCTGACACCCTCTTCTGGAGTGTCTGAAGACAGCTACAGTGTACTTATATCTAATAAATACATAAATAAATAAATGAATAAATAAATAAATAAATAAATAAATAAATAAATAAATAAATAAACATTTTTTAAAAAGGATAAGAAAGTAAGAAAGACCAGGCAGGCCTGCCACCCTTATCTCTGTCTGTCTGTCTGTCTGTCTGTCTGATACCCTGGAACTGGAGATGGGCCACCATATAGTTGCTGGTAGTTGATCCCAGGTACTCTGGAAGAGGAGACAATGCTGATAATTGTTCAGCTTTTAGAGTGGACCCACCCTTCTTTAAATTTTTGAAGTATATGTGAGGCTGTGTTTACTTACATCATATGCAGACCATAAGAGGGATTTAGAATCTCCAGAATCTGACACCCTCTTCTGGAGTGTCTGAACAGCTACAGTGTACTTATATCTAATAAATACATAAAAATAAATAAATAAATAAATAAATAAATAAATAAATAAATAAATATTTTTTTAAAAAGGAAAAGACAGAAAGAAAGACCAGGCAGGCCTGCCATCCATATCTCTGTCTGTCTGTCTGTCTGTCAATCTGATACCTGGGAACTGGAGATGGGCCACGAATAGTTGCTGGTAGTTGATCCCAGGTGCTCTGGAAGAGGAGACAATGCTGTTAATTTTTGAGCCCTTTCAGTGGCGCCACCCGTCTTTAAATATTTAGAAGTATATGTGAGGCTGTGTTTATGTACATCATATGCAGACCATAAGAGGGATTTAGATTCTCCAGAATCTGACACCCTCTTCTGGAGTGTCTGAAGACAGCTACAGTGTACTTATATCTAATAAATAAATAGATAAATAAATAAATAAATAAATAAATAAATAAACATTTTTTAAAAAGGATAAGAAAGAAAGAAAGACCAGGCAGGCCTGCCATCCATATCTCTGTCTGTCTGTCTGTCTGTCGTTCTGATCCCCGGGAACTGGAGATCGGCCACCATATAGTTGCTGGTAGTTGATCCAAGGTTCTCTGGAAGAGGAGACAATGCTGTTAATTGTTGAGCCCTTTCAGTGGCCCCACACTTTTTAAATATTTAGAAGTATATGTGAGGCCTTTTTATGTACATCATATTCAGATTATAAGAGGATTTAGATTCTCCAGAATCTGACACCCTCTACTGGAGTGTCTGAAGACAGCTACAGTGTAATTATATATAATAAATAAATAAATAAATAAATAAATAAATAAATAAATAAATAAACATTATTTAAACCGGATAAGAAAGAAAGAAAGACCAGGCAGGCCTGCCATCCTTATCTCTGTCTGTCTGTCTGTCTGTCTGTCGTTCTGATCCCCTGCAACTGGTGATGGGCCACCATATAGGTGCTGGTAGTTGATCCCAGGTTCTCTGGTAGAGGAGACAATGCTGTTAATTGCTGAGCCCTTTCAATGGTCCCCCCACTGTTAAATTTTAAGAAGTAAATGTGAGGCTGTGTTTATGTACATCATATGCAGACCATAAGAGGGATTTAGGTTCTCCAGAATCTGACACCTTCTTCTGGAGTGTCTGAAGACGGCTACAGTGTACTTATATCTAATAAACATATAAATAAATAAATAAACATTTTTTAAAAAGGATAAGAAAGAAAGAAAGATAAGGCAGGCCTGCCATCCTTATCTCTGTCAGTCTGTCTGTCTGTCAGTCTGTCTGATCCCTTGGAACTGGAGATGGGCCACCATATAGTTGCTGTTAGTTGATCCCAGGTTCTCTGGAAGAGGAGACAATGCTGTTAATTGTTGAGCCCTTTCAGTGGCTCCACCTATCTTTAAATTTTTAGAAGTATATGTTAGGCTGTGTTTATGTACATCATATGCAGACCATAAGAGGGATTTAGATTCTCCAGAATCTGACACCCTCTTCTGGAGTGTCTGAAGACAACTACAGTGTACTTATATCTAATAAATACATAAATAAATAAATAAATAAATATATAAATAAATAAATAAACATTATTTTAAAAGAATAAGAAAGAAAGAAAGACCAGGCAGGCCTGACCTCCTTATCTCTGTCTGTCTGTCTGTCTGTCTGATCCCCTGGAACTTGAGATGGGCCACCATATAGTTGCTGGTAGTTGATCCCAGGTTATCTGGAAGAAGAGACAATGCGGTTAATTGTTGAGCCCTTTCTTTGGCCCCACCCATCTTTAAATTTTTAGAAGTGTATGTGAATCTCTGTTTATGTCCATCTTATGCAGACCATAAGAGGGATTTATATTCTCCAGAATCTGACACCCTGTTCTGGAGTGTCTGAAGACAGCTAGAGTGTACTTATATCTAATAAATACATAAGTAAATAAATAAACATTTTTTAAAAAGGATAAGAAAGAAAGAAAAACCAGGGAGGCCTCCCACCCTTGTCTGACTGTCTCTTTGTCTGCCTGATCCCCTGCAACTTGAAATGGGCCACCATATAGTTGCTGGTAGTTGATCCCACGTTCTCTGGAAGAGGAGACAATGGTGTTAATTGTTGAGCCCTTTCAATGGGCCCACCCATCTTTAAATATTTAGAAGTATATGTGAGGCTGTGTTTATGTACATCATATGCAGACCATAAGAGGGATTTAGATTCTCCAGAAGATGACACCCTCTTCTAGAGTGTCTGAAGACAGCTACAGTGTACTTATATCTAATAAATACATATATAAATAAATAAGTAAATAAATAAATAAATAAATAAATAAATAAATAAATAAATAAACATTTTTTTAAAAGTATAAGAAAGAAAGAAAGACCAGGCAGGTCTCCATTCTTATCTCTGTCTCTCTGTCTGACTGTATGATACCCTGGAACTGGAGATGGGCCACCATATAGTTGCTGGTAGTTTATCCAAGGTTCTCTGGAAGAAGAGGCAATGCTGTTAATTGTTGAGCCATTTCTGGGGCCCCACCCATGTTTAAATTTTTAGAAGAAAATATGAGGCTGTGTTTATGTCCATCATATGCAGACCATAAGAGGGATTTATATTCTCCAGAATCTGACACCCTCTTCTGGAGTGTCTGAAGACAGCTACAGTGTACTTATATCTAATAAATACATAAATAAATAAATAAATAAACATTTTTTAAAAAGGATAAGAAAGAAAGAAAAACCAGGGAGGCCTGCCACCCTTGTCTGTCTGTCTCTTTGTGTGCCTGATCCCCTGGAACTGGAGATGGGCCACCATATAGTTGCTGGTATTTGATCCCAGGTTCTCTGGTAGAGGAGACAATGCTGTTAATTGTTGAGCCGTTTCAGTGGCCCCACACATCTTTAAATTTTTAGAAGTATATGTGAGGCTGTGTTTATGTACATCATATGCAGACCATAAGAGGGATTTAGATTCTCCAGAATAAGACACCCTCTTCTGAAGTGTCTGAAGACAGCTACAGTGTACTTATATCTAATAAATACATATATGAATAAATAAAAATTATTAAAATGTATAAGAAAGAAAGAAAAACCAGGCAGTCCTGCAATCCTTGTCTGTCTGTATGTATGTATGTCTGTCAGATCCCCTGGAACTGGAGATGGGCCACAATATAGTTGCTGGTAGTTGATCTCAGGTCCTCTGGAAGAGGAGACAATGCTGTTAATTGTTGAGCCCTTTCAGTGGCCCCACCCATCTTTAAATTTTTAGAAGTATATGTGAGGCTGTGTTTATGTACATCATATGCAGATCATAAGAGGGATATAGATTCTCCAGAATCTGACACCCTCTTCTGGAGAGTCTGAAGACAGCTACAGTGTACATATATCTAGTAAATACATAAATAAATAAATGAATAAATGAATAAATAAATAAATAAACATTTTTAAAAAGGATAAGAAAGAAAGAAAAATCAGGCAGGACTGCCAACCTTATCTCTGTCTCTGTCTGTCTGTCTGATCCCCTGCAACTTGAGATGGGCCACCATATAGTTGCTGGTAGTTGATCCCACGTTCTCTGGAAGAGGAGACAATGCTGTTAATTGTTGAGCCCTTTCAGTGGTCCCACCCATCTTTAAATTTTTAGAAGTATATGTGAGGCTGTGTTTATGTACATCATATGCAGACCATAAGAGGGATTTAGATTCTCCAGAAGATGACACCCTCTTCTAGAGTGTCTGAAGTCAGCTACAGTGTACTTATATCTAATAAATAAATAAATAAATAAATAAATAAATAAATAAATAAACAAACATTTTTTTAAAATTATAAGAAAGAAAGAAAGACCAGGCAGGCCTCCGTTCCTTATCTCTGTCTCTCTGTCTGACTGTCTGATACCCTGGAACTGGTGATGGGCCACCATATAGTTGCTGGTAGTTTATCCAAGGTTCTCTGGAAGAAGAGGCAATGCTGTTAATTGTTGAGCCATTTCTGGGGCCCCACCCATCTTTAAATTTTTAGAAGAAAATGTGAGGCTGTGTTTATGTACATCATATGCAGACCATAAGAGGGATTTAGATTCTCTAGAATCTGACACCCTCTTCTGGAGTGTCTGAAGACAGCTACTGTGTACTTATATCTAATAAATACATAAATAAATAAACAAATGAATAAATAAATAAATAAATAAATAAATAATTAAATAAATAAACATTTTTTAAAAAGGATAAGAAAGTAAGAAAAACCAGGCAGGCCTGCCGCCCTTATCTCTGTCTGTCTGTCTGTCTGTCTGTCTGATCCCCTGGAACTGGAGATGGGCCACCATAGTGTTGCTGGTAGTTTATCCCAGGTTCTCTGGAAGAGGAGACAATGCTGTTAATTGTTGAGCCCTTTCAGTGGCCCCACACTTCTTTAAATATTTAGAAGTATATGTGAGGCTGTGTTTATGTACATCATATTCAGATTATAAGAGGATTTAGATTCTCCAGAATCTGACACCCTCTACTGGAGTGTCTGAAGACAGCTACAGTGTACTTATATATAATAAATACATAAATAAATAAATAAATAAATAAATAAATAAATAAATAAACATTTTTTTAAAAGGATAAGAAAGAATGTAAGACCAGGCAGGCCTGCCATCCTTATCTCTGTCTATCTGTCTGTCTGTCTGATCCCCTGGAACTGGAGATGGGCTACCATATAGTTGCTGGTAGTTAATCCCAGGTTCTCTGGAAGAGGAGACAATAGTGATAATTGTTGAGCCCTATCAGTGGCCCTACCCATCTTTAAATTTTTAGAAGTGTATATGAGGCTGTGTTTATGTACATCATATGCAGACCAGAAGAGGGATTTAGATTCATCAGAATCTGACACCCTCTTCTGGAGTGTCTGAAGACAGCTACAGTGTACTTATATCTAATAAATACATAAATAAATAAATAAATAAATAAATAAATAAATAAATAAATAAACATTATTTAAACCAGATAAGAAAGAAAGAAAGACCAGGCAGGCCTGCCATCCTTATCTCTGTCTGTCTGTCTGTCTGTCGTTCTGATCCCCTGGAACTGGAGATGGGCCACCATATAGGTGCTGGTAGTTGCTCCCAGGTTCTCTGGAAGAGGAGACAATGCTGTTAATTGTTGAGCGCTTTCAGTGGCCCCACCCATCGTTAAATTTTTAGTACTATATGTGAGGCCGTGTTTATGTACATCATATGCAGACCATAAGAGGGATTTAGATTCTCCAGAATATGACACCCTCTTCTGGAGTGTCTGAAGACAGCTACAGTGTTCTTATATCTAATAAATACATAAATAAATAAACATTTTTTAAAAAGGATAAGAAAGAAAGAAAGACCAGGCAGGCCTGCCATCCATATCTCTGTCTGTCTGTCTGTCTCTCTATCTGATCCCCGGGAACTAGAGATGGGCCACCATATAGTTGCTGGTAGTTGATCCAAGGTTCTCTGGAAGAGGAGACAATGCTGTTAATTGTTGAGACCTTTCAGTGGCCCCACACTTCTTTAAATATTTAGAAGTATATGTGAGGCTGTGTTTATGTACATCATATTCAGATTATAAGAGGATTTAGATTCTCCAGAATCTGACACCCTCTACTGGAGTGTCTGAAGACAGCTACAGTGTACTTATATATAATAAATACATAAATAAATAAAGAAATAAATAAATAAACATTTTTTAAAAAGGATAAGAAAGAAAGTAAGACCAGGCAGGCCTGCCATCCTTATCTCTGTCTGTCTGTCTGTCTGTCTGACCCCTGGAACTTGAGATGGGCCACCATATAGTTGCTGGTAGTTGATCCCAGGTTATCTGGAAGAAGAGACAATGCTGTTAATTGTTGATCCCTTTCAGTGGCCCCACCCATCTTTAAATTTTTAGAAGTGTATGTGAATCTGTGTTTATGTCCATCATATGCAGACCATAAGAGGGATTTATATTCTCCAGAATCTGACTCCCTGTTCTGGAGTGTCTGAAGAAAGCTACAGTGTACTTATATCTAATAAATACATAAGTAAATAAATAAACATTTTTTAAAAAGGATAAGAAAGAAAGAAAAACCAGGGAGGCCTGCCACAGTTGACTGTCTGTCTCTTTGTCTGCCTGATCCCCTGCAACTTGAAATGGGCCACCATATAGTTGCTGGTAGTTGATCCCACGTTCTCTGGAAGAGGAGACAATGGTTTTAATTGTTGAGCCCTTTCAGTGGGCCCACCCATCTTTAAATATTTAGAAGTATATGTGAGGCTGTGCTTATGTACATCATATGCAGACCATAAGAGGGATTTAGATTCTCCAGAAGATGACACCCTCTTCTAGAGTGTCTGAAGTCAGCTACAGTGTACTTATATCTAATAAATACATATATAAATAAATAAGTAAATAAATAAATAAATAAATAAATAAATAAATAAATTTTTTTTAAAAGTATAAGAAAGAAAGAAAGACCAGGCAGGCCTCCATCCTTATCTCTGTCTCTCTGTCTGACTGTCTGATACCCTGGAACTGGAGATGGGCCACCATATAGTTGCTGGTAGTTTATCCAAGGTTCTCTGGAAGAAGAGGCAATGCTGTTAATTGTTGAGCCATTTCTGGGGCCCCACCCATCTTTTAAATTTTTAGAAGAAAATATGAGGCTGTGTTTATGTCCATCATATGCAGACCATAAGAGGGATTTATATTCTCCAGAATCTGACACCCTCTTCTGGAGTGTCTGAAGACAGATACAGTGTACTTATATCTAATAAATACAAAAATAAATAAATAAATAAACATTTTTTAAAAACGATAAGAAAGAAAGAAAAACCAGGGAGGCCTGCCACCCTTGTCTGTCTGTCTCTTTGTCTGCCTGATCCCCTGGAACTGGAGATGGGCCACCATATAGTTGCTGGTATTTGATCCCAGGTTCTCTGGTAGAGGAGACAATGCTGTTAATTGTTGAGCCGTTTCAGTGGCCCCACACATCTTTAAATTTTTAGAAGTATATGTGAGGCTGTGTTTATGTACATCATATGCAGAACATAAGAGGGATTTAGATTCTCCAGAATATGACACCCTCTTCTGAAGTGTCTGAAGACAGCTACAGTGTACTTATATCTAATAAATACATATATAAATAAATAAAAATTTTTAAAATGTATAAGAAAGAAAGAAAAACCAGGCAGTCCTGCAATCCATGACTGTCTGTTGTATGTATGTCTGTCAGATCCCCTGGAACTGGAGATGGGCCACAATATAGGTGCTGGTAGTTGATCCCAGGTCCTCTGGAAGAGGAGACAATGCTGTTAATTGTTGAGCCCTTTCAGTGGCCCCACCCATCTTTAAATTTTTTGAAGTATATGTGAGGCTGTGTTTATGTACATCATATGCAGACCATAAGAGGGATATAGATTCTCCAGAATCTGACACCCTCTTCTGGAGAGTCTGAAGACAGCTACAGTGTACATATATCTAGTAAATAAATAAATAAATAAGTGAATAAATGAATAAATAAATAAATAAACATTTTTAAAAAGGATAAGAAAGAAAGAAAAATCAGGCAGGACTGCCAACCTTATCTCTGTCTGTCTGTCTGTCTGTCTGATCCCCTGCAACTTGAGATGGGCCACCATATAGTTGCTGGTAGTTGATCCCACGTTCTCTGGAAGAGGAGACAATGCTGTTAATTGTTGAGCCCTTTCAGTGGTCCCACCCATCTTTAAATTTTTAGAAGTATATGTGAGGCTGTGTTTATGTACATCATATGCAGACCATAAGAGGGATTTAGATTCTCCAGAAGATGACACCCTCTTCTAGAGTGTCTGAAGTCAGCTACAGTGTACTTATATCTAATAAATAAATAAATAAATAAATAAATAAATAAATAAATAAACATTTTTTTAAAATTATAAGAAAGAAAGAAAGACCAGGCAGGCCTCCGTTCCTTATCTCTGTCTCTCTGTCTGACTGTCTGATACCCTGGAACTGGTGATGGGCCACCATATAGTTGCTGGTAGTTTATCCAAGGTTCTCTGGAAGAAGAGGCAATGCTGTTAATTGTTGAGCCATTTCTGGGGCCCCACCCATCTTTAAATTTTTAGAAGAAAATGTGAGGCTGTGTTTATGTACATCATATGCAGACCATAAGAGGGATTTAGATTCTCTAGAATCTGACACCCTCTTCTGGAGTGTCTGAAGACAGCTACAGTGTACTTATATCTAATAAATACATAAATAAATAAACAAATGAATGAATAAATAAATAAATAAATAAATAAATAAATAAACATTTTTTAAAAAGGATAAGAAAGTAAGAAAAACCAGGCAGGCCTGCCGCCCTTATCTCTGTCTGTCTGTCTGTCTGTCTGTCTGATCCCCTGGAACTGGAGATGGGCCACCATAGTGTTGCTGGTAGTTTATCCCAGGTTCTCTGGAAGAGGAGACAATGCTGTTAATTGTTGAGCCCTTTCAGTGGCCCCACACTTCTTTAAATATTTAGAAGTATATGTGAGGCTGTGTTTATGTACATCATATTCAGATTATAAGAGGATTTAGATTCTCCAGAATCTGACACCCTCTACTGGAGTGTCTGAAGACAGCTACAGTGTACTTATATCTAATAAATAAATAAATAAATGAATAAATAAATAAATAAACATTATTTAAACCAGATAAGAAAGAAAGAAAGACCAGGCAGCCTGCCATCCTTTTCTCTGTCTGTCTGTCTGTCTGTCGTTCTGATCCCCTGGAACTGGAGATGGGCCACCATATAGGTGCTGGTAGTTGATCCCAGGTTCTCTGGAAGAGATGACAATGCTGTTAATTGTTGAGCGCTTTCAGTGGCCCCACCCGTCTTTAAAATTTTAGTACTATATGTGAGGCTGTGTTTATGTACATCATATGCAGACCATAAGAGGGGTTTAGATTCTCCAGAATCTAACACCCTCTTGTGGAGTGTCTGAAGACAGCTATAGTGTTCTTATATCTAATAAATACATAAATAAATAAACATTTTTTAAAAAGGATAAGAAAGAAAGAAAGACCAGGCAGGCCTGCCATCCTTATCCTTGTCTGTCTGTCTGTCTGTCTGATCCCCTGGGAGTGGAGATGGGCCACCATATAGTTGCAGCTAGTTGATCCCAGGTTCTCTGGAAGAGGAGACAATGCTGTTAATTGCTGAGCCCTTTCAGTGGCCCCCCCCACCTTTAAATTTTAAGAAGTAAATGTGAGGCTGTGTTTATGTACATCATATGCAGACCATAAGAGGGATTTAGATTCTTCAGAATCTGACACCTTCTTCTGGAGTGTCTGAAGACGGCTACAGTGTACTTATATCTAATAAACATATAAATAAATAAATAAACATTTTTTAAAAGGATATGAAAGAAAGAAAGACCAGGCAGGCCTGCCATCCTTAACTCTGTCAATCTGTCTGTCTGTCTGTCTGATCCCTTGGAACTGGAGATGGGCCACCATATAGTTGCTGGTAGTTGATCCCAGGTTCTCTGGAAGAAGAGACAATGCTGTTAATTGTTGAGCCCTTTGAGTGGCCCCACCCATCTTGAAATTTTTAGAAGTGTATGTGAATCTGTGTTTATGTCCATCATATGCAGACCATAAGAGGGATTTATATTCTCCAGAATCTGACACCCTCTTCTGGAGTGTCTGAAGACAGCTACAGTGTACTTATATCTAATAAATACATACGTAAATAAATAAATAAATAAATAAACATTTTTTTACAAAGATAAGAAAGTGAGAAAGACCAGGCAGGCCTGCCATCCTTATCTCTGTCTGTCTGTCTGATCCCCTGGAACTGGAGATGGGCCACCATATAGTTGCTGGTAGTTTATCCCAGGTTCTCTGGAAGAGGAGACAATGCTGTTAATTGTTGAGCCCTTTCAGTGGCCCCACACATCTTTAAATTTTTAGAAGTATATGTGAATCTGTGTTTATGTCCATCATATGCAGACCATAAGAGGGATTTATATTCTCCAGAATCTGACTCCCTGTTCTGGAGTGTCTGAAGAAAGCTACAGTGTACTTATATCTAATAAATACATAAGTAAATAAATAAACATTTTTTAAAAAGGATAAGAAAGAAAGAAAAACCAGGGAGGCCTGCCACCCTTGACTGTCTTTCTCTTTGTCTGCCTGATCCCCTGCAACTTGAAATGGGCCACCATATAGTTGCTGGTAGTTGATCCCACGTTCTCTGGAAGAGGAGACAATGGTGTTAATTGTTGAGCCCTTTCAATGGGCCCACCCATCTTTAAATATTTAGAAGTATATGTGAGGCTGTGTTTATGTACATCATATGCAGACCATAAGAGGGATTTAGATTCTCCAGAAGATGACACCCTCTTCTAGAGTGTCTGAAGTCAGCTACAGTGTACATATATCTAATAAATACATAAATAAATAAATAAATAAATAAATAAATAAATAAATAAATAAATAAATAAATAAACATTTTTTTAAAAGTATAAGAAAGAAAGAAAGACCAGGCAGGCCTCCATCCTTATCTCTGTCTCTCTGTCTGACTCTCTGATACCCTGGAACTGGAGATGGGCCACCATATAGTTGCTTTTAGTTTATCCAAGGTTCTCTGGAAGAGGAGGCAATGCTGTTAATTGTCGAGCCATTTCAGTGGCCCCATCCATCTTTAAATTTTGAGAAGTATATGTGAGGCTGTGTTTATGTACATCATATGAGGCCCATAAGAGGGATTTAGATTCTCCAGAATCTGACACTCTCTTCTGGAGTGTCTGAAGACAGCTACAGTGTACTTATATCTAATAAATAAATAAATAAATAAATAAATAAATAAATAAATAAATAAACATTTTTAAAAGGGATAAGAAAGAAAGAAAAACCACCAGGTCTGCCATACTTGTCTTTCTGTCTTGCCTAGCCCCTTGCCTAGCCTAGCCTAGCCTAGCCCCTTGCCTAGCCTAGCCTAGCCCCTTGCCTAGCCTAGCCCTGCCTTGCCTAGCCCTGCCTATCCCTGTCTTTAACCAGGCTGGCCTCAAACTCAGAAACTGACTGCCTCTGCCTCCAGAGTGCTCTCATTAAGAGCTCGAGCCACCACTGACTGTTGGGTTTTCTAAGTCTTACATAGGTATGGTCTGTTTCTCAGCTGTGAAACCCTAATTAACACATGTAGTCTGTCCTAGGTCAGCCATAGCTACAGACTGAGGCCTTTTCTAAAACAAAACAAAAGAAAACAAAAAATTGAAATAATAAAATAAATAAATTAAGCAACCACATGATATCTTTTCTTTCTTTCAATGATACTCAGAGCTTGAAGCAGTTCACCCATGAGACCTCAGCTCCGGACATTGAGGCTCTTTCCCTAACAAGTATTATGGCTGAACCTGAGGGCTTCTACTGCTGATTTGTGTCCCCCACTTTAAAAAAATAGTTGTTTTCAAAGGCTGCAGGTTCTTAGCCCTGTTCCTTGTTACAGTTGAGTCACAGCCCTGAAAGTTCAGTGGTAGTTAAAGGCACTGAGAAGGGCTTCCTATAGACATCGAAGACCAAGTCTTTGATATTAAAAAAGTTAATCTGGATTCCCCCACCCCCTGGCATCCTTAGAATGCCTAGAAAGGAAGGCAGGGACCTGGGCAGAAGGGTGCAAGGCTACTGGTGTTTGTAAGTGGTAACAGAAAGCTTTCTCTTGCTGGTACCCTACCCCAAGTTACATTGTCACTTCTTTTTTCTAGTTGTTGTTTTGTCGGTTTGTATTCTCAACATAGACCCTTTTCCTTCCTAACCTTGGCTGTCCTGAACCTTACTGTCCTTGAAGTCAGTGATTTGCCTGTCTTGCTGGGATGAAACTGTGAGCTACCATCCAGAAGGAAGCACCCTGCTGAGGTTAGATTGGGGTCTCTTCCATTTTCCTCTATGAACATGCATATGGCAGGCCTGTTCTTTCTTTTTTACTTTTCCTTTTCTTTTTAAAGATTTATTTATTTATTATATTTAAGTATGCTGTAGCTATGTTCAGACACTCCAGAAGAGTGTGTCAGATGCTGAAGAATCTAAATCATTCTTATTGTCTGCATATGATGTATATAAACACAGCCTCACATATACTCAAAAAAAAAAAAGAATGAAAGATGTGGCTACAGAGAGGACTCAACAATTAAGAGCATTGTCTCCTCTTCCAGAGAACCTGGGCTCAATTACCAGTATATATATATGGTGGCCCATCTCCAGTTCCAGGGGATCTAATACTCTGTTCTGGAGTCTGTGGGCACAGCATACACATGCAAAACATTCTTACACTAAAAATAAAATTGATCATTGAGAGAGAGGAGAAAGAGGGGGTGAGAGAGAGGGGAGGTAATCATAACTCCTGACGAGTTTGAAGACCTGAGCTTCATCACTCACACAAATAAATAAATGCAAAATATTTTTTATAAATAAACTCTGCCATTGCCCTTTAAAAATTCCTAGAAAACAAGTTTTATGAGCAACAGTTATATTTACTATATCTAAAGGACAGTCATGAGCATATTCTCTAAATAGAAAAAGGCCTGTTAGTCTTAGAAATGGAAAAGACAAACCAAGGAAGGTTTACAATTACATAATGAGGCAGCTCAGCCCAGCACTCAGGTTGGAAGTAAGACTCGAGAATAGGATACACCTGAAGACAGACAGCCATTGCTTTTTGTTTCGGAGGCTGAAAGGATACACCTGAAGACAGCCAATGCTGTGTGTGCTTGATGGTGATCTGGTAATTTTTTTTTTAATTTTTAAAAACTTTAACACTTTTTATAAAACTTTTATAAAAACTTTTTATTCTCCTTGGTTTCTTTCTTTCTTTCTTTCTTTCTTTCTTTCTTTCTTTCTTTCTTTCTTTCTTTCTTTCTTTTTTCAGGTTTTCTCACCATATTGCAGGTACTACAAGTTTGATTTTTTTATTTTTTGACTGTTTCAGGGTTTCTCACCATATTGCAGGTCCTACTGTGTGATTTTATCATTTTTCGACTTTTTCAGGGTTTCTCATCATATTCCAATTCCTAGAGTGTGATTTTCTCATTTTTCGACTTTTTCAGGGATTCTCACCATATTGCAGGTCCTAAAAGTGTGAATTTCTTATTTTTCGACTTTTGCAGGGTTTCTCACCATGTTCCAGCTACTACAGTGTATTTTTCTCATTTTTTATAATTTTCACGGTCTCTCATCTTATTCAAAGTCGAACAGTGTGATTTTCTCATTTTTCGACTTTTTCAGGGTTTCTCACCATATTCCAGGTCCTACTGCATGATTTTCTCATTTTTCGACTTTTTCAGGGTTTCTCACCATATTCCAAGTCGTACAGTGTGATTTTCTCATTTTTTGACTTTTTCAGGGTTTCTCATCATATTCCAAGTCCTACAGTGTGATTTTCTCATTTTTCAACTTTTTCAGGGTTTCTCACCATATTGCAGGTCCTACTGTGTGATTTTCTCATTTTTTGACTTTTTCAGGGTTTCTCACCATATTCCAGGTCCTACTGCATGATTTTCTCATTTTTCGACTTTTTCAGGGTTTCTCACCATATTCCAAGTCCTACAGTGTGATTTTCTCATTTTTCGACTTTTTTAGGGTTTCTCATCATATTCCAAGTCCTACAGTGTGATTTTCTCATTTTTTGACTTTTTCAGGGTTTCTCATCTTATTCCATGTCCTAGAGTGTTATTTTTCTAATTTGTTGACTCTTTCAGAGTTTCTCCACTTACTCCATGTATTACAGTGTGATTTTTCTCATTTTTTTACTTTTTCAGGGTTTCTCATTATATTCCATGTCCTAAAGTGTGATTTTCTCATTTTTTGACTTTTTCAGTGTTTCTCACCATATTCCAGGTCCTACAGTTTGATATTCTCATTTTTCAACTTTTTCAGGGTTTCTCACCATATTCTGGGTCCTAGTGTGTGATTTTCTCATTTTTCGACTTTTTCAGGGTTTCTCACCATATTGGTGGTCCTACAAGTGTAATTTTCTTATTTTTCGACTTTTTCGGGGTTTCTCACCATATTCCAGCTCCTACAGTGTATTTCTCTCATTTTTTGACTTTTTCATGATTTCTCATCTTATTCCAAGTCCTACAGTGTGATTTTCTCATTTTTCGAATTTTTCAGGGTTTCTCACCATATTGCAGGTACTACAAGTTTGAATTTCTTATTTTTCGACTGTTTCAGGGTTTCTCACCATAATCCAGGTCCTACTGTTTGATTTTCTCATTTTTCGACTTTTTCAGGGTTTCTCATCATATTCCAAGTCCTAGAGTGTGATTTTCTCATTTTTCGAGTTTTTCAGGGATTCTCACCATATTACAGGTCCTACAAGTGTGAATTTCTTATTTTTCGACTTTTGCAGGGTTTCTCACCATGTTCCATCTACTACAGTGTATTTTTCTCATTTTTTAAAATTTTCACGGTTTCTCATCTTATTCCAAGTCGAACAGTGTGATTTTCTCATTTTTCGACTTTTTCAGGGTTTCTCACCATATTGCAGGTACTACAAGTTTGATTTTCTTATTTTTCAAATATTTCAGGGTTTCTCACCATATTCCAGGTCCTACTGTGTGATTTTCTCACGTTAAGACTTTTTCAGTGTTTCTCACCATATTCTAGGTACTACAGTGTGATTTTCTCATTTTTTGACTTTTTCAGGTTTTCTCATCCTATTCCAAGTCCTAGAGTGTGATTTTCTCTTTTTCGGACTTTTTCAGGGTTTCTCAAAAAATATTCCAGGTCCTACAGTGTAATTTTCTCATTTTTTTGACTTTTTCAGAGTTTATCACCATATTCCAGGTCCTAATGTGTGATTTTCTCATTTTTAGACATTTTCAGTGTTTCTGACCATATTCCAGGTCCTACAGTATGATTGTTCTCATGTTAAGACTTTTTCAGTGTTTCTCACCATATTCCAGGTCCTACTGCATATTTTGCTCATTTTTTACTTTTTCAGGGTTTCTCACCATATTTCAAGTCCTATATGGTGATTTTCTCATTTTTTGACTTTTTCAGGGTTTCTCATCTTACTCCAAGTCCTACAGTGTGATTTTCTCATTTTTTGACTTTTATGGGTTTCTCACCATATTGCAGGTCCTACAAGTGTGAATTTCTTATTGTTGGACTTTTTCAGGGTTTCTCACCATATTCCAGCTCTTACAGTGTATTTTTGTCATTTTTTGTCTTTTTCACGGTTTCTCATCTTATTCCAAGTCCTACAGTGTGATTTTCTCATTTTTCAACTTTTTCAGGGTTTCTCACCATATTGCAGGTCCTACTGTGTGATTTTCTCATTTTTTGACTTTTTCAGGGTTTCTCACCATATTCCAGGTCCTACTGCATGATTTTCTCATTTTTCGACTTTTTCAGGGTTTCTCACCATATTCCAAGTCCTACAGTGTGATTTTCTCCTTTTTTGACTTTTTCAGGGTTTCTCATATTATTCCATGTCCTAGAGTGTTATTTTTCTAATTTGTCGACTCTTTCAGAGTTTCTCCACTTATTCCATGTATTACAGTGTGATTTTTCTCAGTTTTGGACTTTTTCAGGGTTTCTCACCTTATTCCAGGACCTACAGTTTGATTTTCTCATTTTTTGACTTTTTCAGGGTTTCTCACCATATTCCAGGTCCTACAGTGTGATTTTCTCATTTTTTTACTTTTTCAGGGTTTCTCATCATATTCCAAGTCCTAGAGTGTGTTTTTCTCTTTTTTTGACTTTTTCAGGGTTTCTCACCATATTCCAGGTCCTACAGTGTGATTTTCTCATTTTTTTACTTTTTCAGGGTTTCTCATCATATTCCAAGTCCTAGAGTGTGTTTTTCTCTTTTTTTGACTTTTTCAGGGTTTCTCACCATATTCCAGGTCCTACAGTGTGATTTTCTCATTTTTCGACTTTTTCAGGGTTTCTCACCATATTGCAGGTACTACAAGTTTGATTTTCTTATTTTTCAAATATTTCAGGGTTTCTCACCATATTCCAGGTCCTACTGTGTGATTTTCTCACGTTAAGACTTTTTCAGTGTTTCTCACCATATTCTAGGTACTACAGTATGATTTTCTCATTTTTTGACTTTTTCAGGTTTTTTCATCTTATTCCAAGTCCTAGAGTGTGATTTTCTCCTTTTCGGACTTTTTCAGGGTTTCTCAAAAATATTCCAGGTCCTACAGTGTAATTTTCTCATTTTTTGACTTTTTCAGTGTTTCTCATCATATTGTAGGTCCTACAAGTATGAATTTCTTATTTTTCGACTTTTTCAGATATTCTCACCATTTTCCAGGTCCTAATGTGTGATTTTTTAATTTTTAGACTTTTTCAGTGTTTCTGACCATATTCCAGGTCCTACTGCATGATTTGCTCATTTTTTGACTTTTTCAGGGTTTCTCACCATATTCCAAGTCCTATAGTGTGATTTTCTCATTTTTTGACTTTTTCAGGGTTTCTCATCTTACTCAAAGTCCTACAGTGTGATTTTCTCATTTTAAGACTTTTTCAGGTTTTCTCACCATATTCCAGGTCCTACTGCATGATTTTCTCATTTTTCGACTTTTTCAGGGTTCCTCACCATATTCCAAGTCCGACAGTGTGATTTTCTCATTTTCGACTTTTTTAGGGTTTCTCATCATATTCCAAGTCCTACAGTGTGATTTTCTCATTTTTTGACTTTTTCAGGGTTTCTCATGTTATTCCATGTCCTAGAGTGTTTTTTTTCTAATTTGTTGACTCTTTCAGAGTTTCTCCACTTATTCCATGTATTACAGTGTGATTTTTCTCATTTTTGACTTTTTCAGGGTTTCTCACCATATTCCAGGACCTACAGTTTGATTTTCTCATTTTTTGACTTTTTCAGGGTTTCTCACCATATTCCAGGTCCTACAGTGTGATTTTCTCATTTTTCGACTTTTTCAGGTTTTCTCACCGTATTCCAGCTCCTACAGTGTATTTTTCTCATTTTTAGACTTTTTCACGTTTTCTCACAATATTCCTGGTCCTACTGCGTTATTTTCTCATTTTTCGACTTTTCTCACCCTATTGCAGGTCCTACAAGTGTGAATTTCTTATTTTTTGACTTTTTCAGGGTTTCTCACCATATTCCAGCTCCTTCAGTGTATTTTTCTCATTTTTTGACTTTTTCAGGGTTTCTCACCATATTGCAGATACGACAAATTTGATTTTCTTAATTTTCGACTGCTTCAGGGTTTCTCACCATATTCCAGGTCCTACTGTGTGATTTTCTCATTTTTCGACTTTTTCAGTGTTTTCTCACCATATTCAAGGTACTACAGTGTTATTTTCTCATTTTTTGACTTTTTCAGGTTTTCTCATCATATTCCAAGTCCTACAGGGTGACTTTCTCTTTTTTCGACTTTTAAAGTGTTTCTCAACATATTCCAGGTCCACCAGTGTAATTTTCTCATTTTTCGACTTTTTCAGGGTTTCTCATCATATTCCAAGTCCTAGAGTGTGATTTTCTCATTTTTCGAGTTTTTCAGTAATTCTCACCATATTGCAGGTCCTACAAGTGTGTATTTCTTATTTTTCGACTTTTGCAGGGTTTCTCACCATGTTCCAACTACTACAGTGTATTTTATTCATTTTTTAAAATTTTCACAGTCTCTCATCTTATTCCATGTCCTATAGTGTGATTTTCTCATTTTTCGACTTTTTCAGGGTTTCTCACCATATTGCAGGTACTACAAGTTTGATTTTCTTATTTTTCAAATGTTTCAGAGTTTCTCACCATATTCCAGGTCCTACTGTGTGATTTTCTCACGTTAAGACTTTTTCAGTATTTCTCACCATATTCTAGGTACTACAGTGTGATTTATTCATTTTTTTACTTTTTCAGGTTTTCTCATCATATTCCAAGTCCTAGAGTGTGATTTTCTCTTTTTTGGACTTTTTCAGGGTTTCTCACCATATTGTAGGTCCTACAAGTGTGAATTTCTTATTTTTCGACTTTTTCAGAGTTTCTCACCATATTCCAGGTCCTACTGCGTGATTTTCTCATTTTTCGACTTTTTCAGGGTTTCTCACCATATTCCAGGTACTACTGCGTGATTTTCTCATGTTTTTGACTATTTCAGAGTTTATCACCATATTCCAGGTCCTACTGTGTGATTTTCTCATTTTAATACTTTTTTAGTGTTTCTCACCATATTCCAGGTACTACAGTGTGATATTCTCATTTTTTGACTTTTTCAGTGTTTCTCACCATATTCCAAGTCCTACAGTGTGATTTTCTCTTTTTTTAAACTTTTTCAGGGTTTCTTACCGTACTCCAGGTTCTACATTGTCATTTTCTCATTTTTCGAATATTTCAGGTTTTCTCAACATATTCCAGGCCCTACACTGTCATTTTCTAATTTGCGACTTTTTCAGAGTTTCTCACCATATTCCATGTACTACAGTGTGATTTTTCTCATTTTTTGACTTTTTCAGGGTTTTTCACTATATTCCAAGTCCTACAGGGTGATTTTCTCATTTTTTGACTTTTTCAGGGTTTCTCACCATATTCCAAGTCCTACAGTGTGATTTTCTCATTTTTTGACTTTTTCAGGTTTTCTCATCATATTCCAAGTCCTAGGGTGTTATTTTCTCCTTTTTCGACTTTTTCATGTTTTCTCACCATATTCCAGGTCCTACAGTGTGATTTTTCTCATTTTTTGACTTTCAGGGTTTCTCACCATATTCCAGCTCCTACAGTGTGATTTTCTCATTTTTTCGATTTTTTTCATGTTTTCTCATCATATTCCAAGTCCTACAGTGTGATTTTCTCATTTTTTGACTTTTTCAGAATTTCTCACCCTATTGCTGATCCTACAGTGTGATTTTCTCATTTTTCGACTTTTTTCAGGGTTTCTCACCATATTGCAGGTACTACAAGTTTGATTTTCTTAGTTTTCGACTGTTTCAGGGTTTCTCACCATATTCCAAGTCCTACTGTGTGATTTTCTCATTTTTAGACTTTTTCAGTGTTTTCTCACAATATTCAAGGTACTACAGTGTGATTTTCACATTTTTTGAGTTTTTCAGGTTTTCTCATCATATTCCAAATCCTACAGTGTGATTTTCTTTTTCCGACTTGTAAAGGTTTTCTTACCATATTCCATGTCCTACACTGTAATTTTCTCATTTTCGACTTTTCAGGGTTTCTCACCATATTGGAGGTCCTACTTGTGTGATTTTCTTATTCTTCGACTTTTTCAGGGTTTCTTACCACATTCCAGGTCCTACAGTACATTTTTCTCATTTTTTGACTTTTCAGGGTTTCTCATCATATTCCAAATCCTACAGTGTGATTTTTTCATTTTTCGACTTTTTCAGGGTGTCTCACCATATTGCAGGTACTACAAATTTGATTTTCTTATATTTCGACTGTTTCACGGTTTCTCACCATATTGCAGGTCCTCCTGTGTGGTTTTCTCATTTTTTGACTTTTTCAGTGTTTCTCACCATATTCCAGGTCCTACTGTGTGATTTTCTCATTTTTCGAGTTTTTCAGGGTTTCTCACCATATTGGAGGTCCTACAAGTGTGATTTTCTAATTTTTTAACTTTTCAGGGTTTCTCTCCATATTCCAGCTCCTACAGTGTATTTTTCTCATTTTATACTTTTTCACGGTTTCTCATCATATTCGTAGTCCTACAGTGTGATTTTCTCATTTTTCGACTTTTTCAGGGTTTCTCACCATATTTCAGGTACTACAAGTTTTATCTTATTTTTAGACTTTTTCAGTGTTTCTCACCATATTCCAGGTACTACAGTGTGATTTTTTCATTTTTTGACTTTTTCAGGGTTTCTCATCTTATTCCAAGTCCTAGAGTGTGATTTTCGCATTTTTCGAATTTTTCAGGGATTCTCAGCATATTCCAGTTCCTACAGTTTGATTTTCTATTTTTTCTACTTTTTCAGGGTTTCTTACCTTATCCCAAGTCCTACAGTGTGATTTTCTCATTTTAAGACTTTTTCAGGGTTTCTCCTCATATTCCAAGTCCTACAGTGTGATTTTCTCATTTTTTGACTTTTTCTGGGTTTCTAATCATATTCCAAGTCCTAGAGTGTGATATTTTCATTTTTTGACTTTTTCAGTGTTTCTCACCATATTGCATGTACTACAAGTTTGATTTTCTTATTTTTCGACTGTTTCAGGGTTTCTCGCCATATTCCAGGTCCTACTCTGTGATTTTCTCATTTTATTACCTTTTTAGTGTTTCTCACCATATTCCAGGTACTACAGTGTGATTTTTCTCATTTTTTGAAGTTTTCAGGGTTTCTCATCATATTCCAAGTCCTAGGGTGTGATTTTCGCATTTTTTGAATTTTTCAGGGATTCTCAGTGTATTCCAGTTCCTACAGTTTGATTTTCTAATTTTTCGACTTTTTCACGGTTTCTCACCATATCCCAAGTCCTACAGTGTGATTTTCTCATTTTAAGACTTTTTCAGTGTCTCTCACCATATTGGAGGTCCTACAAGGGTTTCTCATCATATTCCAAGTCCTAGAGTGTGATATTCTCATTTTTCGACTTTTTCAGGGTTTGTCACCATATTGCTTGTACTACAAGTTTGATTTCCTTATTTTTCGACTGTTTCAGGGTTTCTCACCATATTCCAGGTCCTACTGTGTGATTTTCTCATTTTAATACTTTTTTAGTGTTTCTCACCATATTCCAGGTACTACAGTGTGATTTTCTATTTTAAGACTTTTTCAGTGTTTCTCACCAAATTCCAGGTCCTACTGTGTGATTTTCTCATTTTTCGACATTTTCAGAGTTTCTCACCATATGCCAAGTCCTAGAGTGTGATTTTCTCATTTTTTGACTTTTTCAGTGTTTCTCACCATATTCCAAGTCCTACAGTGTGATTTTCTCATTTTTTTACTTTTTCAAAATTTTTCACCCTATTGCAGGTCCTACAAGTGTGAATTTCTTATTTTTCAACTTTTTCAGGGTTTCTCACCATATTCCAGCTCCTTCAGTGTATTTTTCTTTTTTTGACTTTTTCAAGGTTTCTCATCTTATTCCATGTCCTATAGTGTGATTATATCATTTTTCGACTTTTTCAGGCTTTCTCACCATATTGCAGGTACTACAAGTTTGCTTTTCTTATTTTTTGACTGTTTCAGGTTTTCTAACCATATTCCAGGTCCGACTGTGTGATTTTCTCTTTTTTAGACTTTTTCAGTGTTTTCTCACCATATTCCAGGTACTACAGTGTTATTTTCTCATTTTTTGACTTTTTCAGGGTTTCTCATCATATTCCAAGTCCTACAGGGTGATTTTCTCTTTTTTCGACTTTTAAAGGGTTTCTCAACATATTCCAGGTCCACCAGTGTAATTTTCTCATTTTTCGACTTTTTCAGGGATTCTCATCATATTCCAAGTCCTAGAGGGTGATTATCTCATTTTTGAGTTTTTCAGTGATTCTCATCATATTCCAGGTACTACAGTGTTATTTTCTCATTTTTTGACTTTTTCAGGGTTTCTCATCATTTTCCAAGTCCTACAGTGTGATTTTCTCTTTTTAAGACTTTTAAAGGGTTTCTAACCATATTCCAGGTCCACCAGTGTAATTTTCTCATTTTTTTACTTTTTCAGTGTTTCTCACCATATTGCAGGTCCTACAAGTGTGAATAACTTATTTTTCGACTTTCTCAGAGTTTCTCACCATATTCCAGGTCCTACTGGGTAATTTTCTCATTTTAAGACTTTTTCAGGGTTTCTCACCATATTCCAGGTCCTACAGTGTGATTTTCTCATTTTTTGACTTTTTCAGGGTTTCTCACCATATTCCAGGTCCTACAGTGTGATTTTCTCATTTTTCGACTTTTTCAGGGTTTCTCACCATATTCCAGGTCCTACAGTGTGATTTTCTCATTTTTTGACTTTTTCAGGGTTTCTCATCTTATTCCAAGTCCTACAGTGCGATTTTGTCATTTTTTGACTTTTTTAGGGATTCTCATTTTATTCCAACTCCTAGAGTGTGACTTTTCTAATTTTTCGACGTTTTAAGAGTATCTCACCCTATTCCATGTACTACAGTGTGATTTTTCTCATTTTTTGACTTTTTCAGGGTTTCTCACCATATTCCTGGTCCTACAGTGTGATTTTCTCATTTTTTGACTTTTTCAGGGTTTCTCACCATATTCCAGGTCCTACTGTGTGATTTTCTCATTTTAATACTTTTTTAGTGCTTCTCACCATATTCCAGGTACTACAGTGTGATTTTCTCATTTTTTGACTTTTTCAGGGTTTCTCACCATATTCCAAGTCCTAGAGTGTGATTTTTGCTTTTTTCGAATTTTTCAGGGTTTCTCAACATATTCCAGATCCTACAGTTTGATTTTCTCATTTTCTGACTTTTTCAGGGTTTCTCACCAGCTTCCAGGTCCTACTGCGTGATTTTCTTATTTTTTGACTTTTTTCAGGGTTTCTCACCATATTCTGGGTCCTACTGCATGATTTTCTCATTTTTCGACTTTTTCAGTCTTTCTCACCATATTCCTGGTCCTACAGTATGATTTTCTCATTTTTTAACTTTTTCAGGGTTTTTTTACCGTATTCCAGGTTCTACATTGTCATTTTCTCATTTTTCGAATATTTCAGGTTTTCTCAACATATTCCATGTACTACACTGTCATTTTCTCATTTTTCGACTTTTTCAGAGTTTCTCAACATATTCCATGTACTACTCTGTGATTTTTCTCATTTTTTGACTTTTTCAGGGTTTCTCACCATATTCCAGTTCCGACAGTGTGATTTTCTCATTTTAAGACTTTTTCAGTGGTTCTCACCAAATTCCAGGTCCTACTGCGTGATTTTCTCATTTTTCGATTATTTCAGGGTTTCTCACCATATTCCAAGTCCTACAGTGTGATTTTCTCATTTTTTTACTTTTTCAGGTTGTCTCATCATATTCTAAGTCCTAGAGTGTGATTTTCTCATTTTTCGACTTTTTCATATTTTCTCACCATATTCCAGGTCCTACAGTGTGATTTTTCTCATTTTTTGACTTTTTCAGGGTTTCTCACCATATTCCAGCTCCTACAGTGTGATTTTCTCATTTTTCGACTTTTTCAGGTTTTCTCATCATATTCCATGTCCTACCGTGTGATTTTCTCATTTTTTGACTTTTTCAGAATTTCTCGCCTTCTTGCAGGTCCTACAAGTGTGAATATCTTATTTTTCGACTTTTTCAGGGTTTCTCACCATATTCCAGCTCCTTCAGTGTATTTTACTCATTTTTTGACTTTTTCACGGTTTCTCATCTTATTCCAAGTCCTACAGTGTGATTTTCTCTTTTTTCGACTTTTTCAGGGTTTCTCACCATATTGCATGTACTACAAGTTTGATTTTCTTATTTTTCGACTGATCAGGGTTTCTCACCATATTCCAGGTCCTAATGTGTGATTTTCTCATTTTTAGACTTTTTCAGTGTTTTCTCACCATATTCCAGCTCCCACAGTGTGATTTTCTCATTTTTTGACTCTTTCAGGTTCTCTCATCATATTCCATGTCCTAAAGTGTGATTTTCTCATTTTTTGACTTTTTCAGTGTTTCTCACCATATTCCAGGTCCTACAGTTTGATATTCTCATTTTTCAACTTTTTCAGGGTTTCTCACCATATTCTGGGTCCTAGTGTGTGATTTTCTCATTTTTCGACTTTTTCAGGGTTTCTCACCATATTGGAGGTCCTACAAGTGTGATTTTCTTATTTTTCGACTTTTTCAGGGTTTCTCACCATATTCCAGGTCCTACAGTGTGAATTTCTCATTTTTCGACTTTTTCAGGGTTTCTCAATATATTCCAGCTCCTACAGTGTCATTTTCTCATTTTTCGAAATTTTCAGGGTTTATCACTATATTCTGGTCCTACAGTGTGATTTTCTCATTTTAAGACTTTTTCTGTGTTTCTCACCATATTCTGAGTCTTACTGCGTGATTTTCTCATTTTTTGACATTTTCAGGGTTTCTCACCATATTCCAAGTCCTACAGTATGATTTTCTAATTTTCTGACTTTTTCAGGGTTTCTCATCATATTCCAAGTCCTAGATCCTGCAGATTGATTTTCTCATTTCCACGTTTTTCAGGTTTTCTCGCCATATTCTGGGTCCTTCAGTGTGAATTTTTAATTTTCCACGTTTTTCAGGGTTTCTTAGTATATTCTGCGTCCTGCAGTGTGATTTTCTCATTTTCCTACTTTTTCAAGTTTTTTTTCGCAATTCTGGGTCCTACATGTGATTTTCTATTTTTCCACTTTTTTCAGGTTTTCTTGCCATATTCTGGGAACTTCAGTGTGAATTTTTAATTTTCCACGTTTTTCAGTATTTCTCGCCATATTCTCGGTAATACAGTGTGAATTTTTAATTTTCCACTTTTTTCATGGTTTCTCGCCATATTCTGGGCCTGACAGTGTGAATTTTTAATTTTCACGTTTTTCAGGGTTTCTCGGAATATTCTGGGTCCTACAGTGTGATTTTCTCATTTTCCACTTTTTACAAGTTTTTTAGCAATTCTGGGTCCTACAGTGTGATTTTCTTATTTTCACCTTTTTCAGGTTTTCTCGCCATATTCTGGGTCCTACAGTGCAAGTTTTTTAATTTTCCTCGTTTTTCAGGTTTTCTCGCCATATTCCTGGTCCTTCACTGTGAATTTTTAATTTTCCACGTTTTTAAGATTTATTCGTCATATTATGGGTCCTACAGTGTGATTTTTGTGATTTTTTCCTTCACTGTGAGTTTTTAATTTTCTACTTTTTTTCAGGGCTTCTCGACATATTCTGTGTCCGACAGTGTGAATTTTTAATTTTCACGTTTTTCTGGGTTTCTGAGAATATTCTGGGTCCTTCAGTGTGATTTTCTCATTTTCCACCCTTTTCAGGGTTTCTCGCCATATTCTGGGTCCTACAGCTTGTATTTTAAAATTTCCAAGTTTTTTCAAGGTTTATCAGCATATTCTCTGTCCTTCAGTGTGATTATTCTCATTTTCCTCCTTTTTCTGGTTTTCTGGCAATATTAGGTATCCTTCAGTGTGAGTTTTTAATTTTCCTCGTTTTTCAGGGTCTGGCCATATCCCGGGTCCTTCAGTGTGAATTTTTAATTTTCCACGTTTTTCAGGGTTTCTCGCCATATTCTGGGTCCTGCAGTGTGATTTTCTCATACTGTACCGTCCCAATTTTTCTTGCCATATTTGGGGTCCTTCAGTGTGAGTTTGTAATTTTCTACTTTTTTTAGGGTTTCTCACCATATTCTCGGTCCTACCACGTGTATTTTTAATTCTCCATGTTTTTCAGGTTTTCTTGCCATATTCTGGGTCCTTCAGTGTGATTTTCTCATTTTCCACCTTTTACAGTTTTTCTCGCCATATTAGGGTTACTTCTGTTTGAGATTATAATTTTCTGCTTTTATCAGGTTTTCTCGCCATATTCTGGGTCCTTCAGTGTGAGTTTTTTTTTTTTTTTTTTTTTTTTTTTTTGTCAAGGAAAGGCTTTAATTGGCAATATAAGAAAGACTTGAGGTTTGAGGGTACAGTCATCATTGTGGGGAAACAGTGACACTGAGAGCCACTGTAGCTCCGGAGGCTGAAGCATCAGATGGCTGGTCACATCTGTAGTCAGGAAGTAGAGAGAGATGCATACTGGTGCTCAGTACTCCCTGTGGACCATACTAGCCCAGGATTGTGGAGGAAGGGTCCGGGAGAGCTTCAACCCCAGATATCTCAGATGAGGATGGCAGGAGTTGGCTCCCTCCCCTCTTCCAACCTGGTATCATAAAGCCAGCTCTCCCACCATCACCCCTGGTAAAATTCCATTACCCTGGCTACTATGAAGTTTCACTCCTTGTCTGACTTTCTAAGGTTTTCCTCTCAGATCCTGCAGCCCCTGAGTATGCAGATGAAGCCTCTTCCAACAATCTGACCTGGTCAATACCACCTGGCCACACAAACCGTGCCCTGGAGACTCAGACCACCTCCCCAGGGGCATAAATACCCCGAATTCCCCAATAAATGAAGCCAGTTCTCTGAAGCTGTTCCTAGGTGTGTTTATTGCCTGGATAGGTGAGTGCCCCTGGCCTTCTGGCATTAGCCCCAAAGTCTCTGCCTCCCCACACTGAGGACTGGTGATGTATTCCTCTTTTGTTTCTGGTTTGTGCTGTCTTGTTGAGTTCAGTGATTGTTGACAGGGCAACTGGCGCCTTCTGGCCAGGCAACTCCTTAGTCTTGGTAGACTTTATACCTTTATACCTCTGCCTGAACCCAACAACTCACTTGGGTGTCAGCAAAAACCTATTTTTTTCTCCTTAAAAAACCAAACCAAACTAAGTTACACAATGACCAGTTAAAAGCTGTTTAGGCCTACACTCGTATGGATCTTTCCAGTTCTGTCAAATCTCTCTGAAACCCCCCTCATAGAGACAGCCAGAGGTATGTCTCCTAGGTGATCCTAAATGCTGTCAGGATGACAAGATTAACAGTATATTCCTCATGTTAACATCGTTCGTAATTACTGTGTTGTTGTCAAACAGAAATAAACATTGGTTTGTGACTTGAGAGTTTTGGGTTTCTAAAATTTGTTCACAAATGTTCTTTTTTGGGTCTAGTATCCCATTTAGGATACTCCCTCTCCCTTAAACCCCCCCCCCTCTGCCATTTCATTGCTTTCTTTTTTTTTTTTTGTGTGTGTTAGATATGTCCCTTGCATTCCCAATCTCTCCAGGACTTTTTTTTTTTTTTTTTTTTGGAACTTTATCAAGGTACATTTATTTATTTATTTTTTTTAAATATTTTTATTACATATTTTCCTCAATTACATTTCCAATACTATCCCAAAAGTCCCCCATAGCGCCCCCCACTTCCCTACCCACCCATTCCCATTCTTTTGGCCCTGGCATTCCCCTATATTGGGGCATATAAAGTTTGCAAGTCCAATGGGCCTCTCTTTCCATTGATGGCCGACTAGGCCATCTTTCGATACATATGCAGCTAGAGACAAGAGCTCCAGGGTTCTGGTTAGTACATCATGTTGTTCCAACAATAGGGTTGCAGATCCCTTTAGCTCCTTGGGTACTTTCTCTAGCTTCTCCATTGGGAGCCCTGTGATACATCCAATAGCTGACTGTGAACATCCACTCCTGTGTTTGCTAGGCCCCGGCATCGTCTCACAAGAGACAGCTATATTTGGGTCCTTTCAGCAAGATCTTACTAGTGTATGCAATGGTGTCAGCGTTTAGAAGCTGATTATGGGACGGATCCCTGGATACAGCAGTCTCTAAATGGTCCATCCTTTCATCACAGCTACGAACTTTGTCTCTGTAACTCCTTCCCTGGGTGTTTTGTTCCCAATTCTAAGAAGGTGCACAGTGTCCACACTTTGGTCTTCATTCTTCTTGAGTTTCATGCGTTTATCAAATTGTATCTTATATCTTGGGTATCCTAAGTTTTGGGCTAATATCCACTTATCAATGAATACATATTGTGTGAGTTCTTTTGTGATTGTGTTACTTCACTCAAGATGATGCCCTCCAGGTCCATCCATTTGGCTAGGAATTTCATAAATTCATTCTTTTTAATAGCTGAGTAGTACACCATTGTGTAAATGTACCATAATTTCTGTATCCATTCCTCTGTTGAGGGACATCTGGGTTCTTTCCAGCTTCTGGCTATTATAAATAGGGCTGCTATGAACATAGTGGAGCATGTGTCCTTTTTACCGGTTGGGACATCTTCTGGATATATGCCCAGGAGAGGTATTGCTGGATCCTCCGGTAGTACTATGTCCAATTTTCTGAGGAACCGCCAGACTGATTTCCAGAGTGGTTGTACAAGCTTGCAATCCCACCAACAATGGAGGAGTGTTCCACTTTCTCCACATCCTCGCCAGCATCTGCTGTCACCTGAATTTTTGATCTTAGCCATTCTGACTGGTGTGAGGTAGAATCTCAGGGTTGTTTTGATTTGCATTTCCCTGATGATTAAGGATGTTGAACATTTTTTCAGGTGCTTCTCTGCCATTCGGTATTCCTCAGGTGAGAATTCTTTGTTCAGTTCTGAGCCCCATTTTTTAATGGGGTTATTTGACTTTCTGGAGTCCACCTTCTTGAGTTCTTTATATATATTGGATATTAGTCCCTTATCTGATTTAGGATAGGTGAAGATCCTTTCCCAGTCTGTTGGTGGTTTTTTTGTCTTATTGATGGTGTCTTTAGCCTTGCAGAAGCTTTGTAGTTTCATGAGGTCCCACTTGTCAATTCTCGATCTTACAGCACAAGCCATTACTGTTCTATTCAGGAATTTTTCCCCTGTGCCCATATCTTCAAGGCTTTTCCCCACTTTCTCCTCTATAAGTTTCAGTGTCTCTGGTTTTATGTGAAGTTCCTTGATCCACTTAGACTTGACCTTAGTACAAGGAGATAGGAATGGATCGATTCGCATTCTTCTACATGTTAACAACCAGTTGTGCCAGCACCATTTGTTGAAAATGCTGTCTTTCTTCCACTGGATGTTTTTAGCTCCCTTGTCGAAGATCAAGTGACCATAGGTGTGTGGGTTCATTTCTGGGTCTTCAATTCTATTCCATTGGTCTATTTGTCTGTCACTATACCAGTACCATGCAGTTTTTATCACAATTGCTCTGTAGTAGAGCTTTAGGTCCGGCATGGTGATTCCACCAGAGGTTCTTTTATCCTTGAGAAGAGTTTTTGCTATCCTAGGTTTTTTGTTCTTCCAGATGAATTTGCAGATTGCACTTTCTAATTCGTTGAAGAATTGATTTGGAATTTTGATGGGGATTTCATTGAATCTGTAGATTGCTTTTGGCAAGATAGTCATTTTTACAATGTTGATCCTGCCAATCCATGAGCATGGGAGATCTTTCCATCTTCTGAGATCTTCTATAATTTCTTTCTTCAGAGACTTGAAGTTTTTATTATACAGATCTTTCACTTCCTTAGTTAGAGTCACGCCAAGATATTTTATATTATTTGTGACTATTGAGAAGGGTGTTGTTTCCCTAATTTCTTTCTCAGCCTGTTTATTCTTTGTGTAGAGAAAGGCCATTGATTTGTTTGAGTTAATTTTATATCCAGCTACTTCACCGAAGCTGTTTATCAGGCTTAGGAGTTCTCTGGTGGAATTTTTAGGGTCACTTATATATACTATCATATCATCTGCAAAAAGTGATATTTTGACTTCATCTTTTCCAATTTGTATCCCTTTGATCTCCTTTTGTTGTCGAATTGCTCTGGCTAGGACTTCAAGTACAATGTTGAATAGGTATGGAGAAAGTGGACAGCCTTGTCTAGTCCCTGATTTTAGAGGGATTGCTTCAAGCTTCTCACCATTTACTTTGATGTTGGCTACTGGTTTGCTGTAGATTGCTTTTATCATGTTAAGGTATGGGCCTTGAATTCCTGATCTTTCCAAGACTTTTATCATGAATGGGTGTTGGATCTTGTCAAATGCTTTTTCCGCATCTAAGGAGATGACCATGTGGTTTTTGTCTTTGAGTTTGTTTATATACTGGATTACGTTGATGGATTTCCGTATATTGAACCATCCCTGCATCCCTGGGATGAAACCTACTTGGTCAGGATGGATGATTGTTTTGATGTGTTCTTGGATTCGGTTAGCAAGAACTTTATTGAGGATTTTTGCATCAATATTCATAAGGGATATTGGTCTGAAGTTTTCTATCTTTGTTGGGTCTTTTTGTGGTTTAGGTATCAGAGTAATTGTGGCTTCATAGAATGAGTTGGGTAGAGTACCTTCTGTTTCTATTTTGTGGAATAGTTTGTGAAGAACTGGGATTAGATCTTCTTTGAAGGTCTGATAGAACTCTGCACTAAACCCATCTGGTCCTGGGCTTTTTTTAGTTGGGAGACTATTAATGACTGCTTCTATTTCTTTGGGGGATATAGGGCTGTTTAGATCATTAACCTGATCTTGATTCAACTTTGGTACCTGGTATCTGTCTAGGAACTTCTCCATTTCATCCAGGTTCTCCAGTTTTGTTGAGTATAGCCTTTGGTAGAAGGATCTGATGGTGTTTTGGATGTCTTCAGGATCTGTTGTTATGTCTCCTTTTTCATTTCTGATTTTTTTAATTAGGATGCTTTCCCTGTGCCCTCTAGTGAGTCTGGCTAAGGGTTTATCTATCTTGTTGATTTTCTCAAAGAACCAGCTCCTTGATTGGTTGATTCTTTGAATAGTTTTTCTTGTTTCCACTTGGTTGATTTCACCCCTGAGTTTGATTATTTCCTGCCGTCTACTCCTCTTGGGTGAATTTGCTTCCTTTTGTTCTAGTGCTTTTAGGTGTGTTGTCAAGCTGCTAATGTGTGCTCTCTCTAGTTTCCTTTTGGAGGCACTCAGAGCTATGAGTTTTCCTCTTAAAAATGCTTTCATTGCATCCCATAAGTTTGGGTATGTTGTGGCTTCATTTTCATTGAACTCTAAAAAGTCCTTAATTTCTTTCTTTATTCCTTCCTTGACCAAGGTATCATTGAGAAGAGTGTTGTTCAGTTTCCACGTGAAGGTTGGCTTTCTATTATTTATTTTGTTATTGAAGATCAGCCTTAGTCCATGGTGATCTGATAGGATGCATGGGACAATTTCAATATTTTTATATCTGTTGAGGCCTGTTTTGTGACCAATTATGTGGTCAATTTTGGAGAAGGTACCATGAGGTGCTGAGAAGAAGGTATATCCTTTTGTTTTAGGATAGAATGTTCTGTAGATATCTGCCAGATCCATTTGATTCATAATTTCTCTTAGTTTCACTGTGTCCCTGTTTAGTTTCTGTTTCCATGATCTGTCCATTGGTGAAAGTGGTGTGTTGAAGTCTCCCACTATTATTGTATGAGGTGCAATGTGTGCTTTGAGCTTTACTAAAGTTTCTTTAATGAATGTGGCTGCCTTTGTATTTGGAGCATAGATATTCAGGATTGATAGTTCCTCTTGGAGGATTTTACCTTTGATGAGTATGAAGTGTCCCTCCCTGTCTTTTTTAATGACTTTGGGTTGGAAGTCAATCTTATCAGATATTAGAATGGCTACTCCAGCTTGTTTCTTCATGCCATTTGCTTGGAAAATTGTTTTCCAGCCTTTCATTCTGAGGTAGTGTCTATCCTTTTCTCTGAGATGAGTTTCCTGTAAGCAGCAAAATGTTGGGTCTTGTTTGTGTAGCCAGTTTGTTAGTCTATGTCTTTTTATCGGGGAGTTGAGTCCATTGATATTAAGAGATATTAAGGAAAAGTAATTGTTGTTTCCTGTTATTTTTGTTGTTAAAGTTGGCATTTTGTTCTTGTGGCTGTCTTCTTTTAGGTTTGTTTAGGGATTACCTTCTTGTTGTTTCTAGGGCGTGGTTCCTGTCCTTGTATTGGTTTTTTTCTGTTATTATCCTTTGAAGGGCTGGATTCGTGGAGAGATAATGTGTGAATTTGGTTTTGTCGTGGAATACTTTGGTTTCTCCATCTATGTTAATTGAGAGTTTGGCTGGGTATAGTAGCCTGGGCTGGAATTTGTGTTCTTTTAGTGTCTGTATAACATCCGTCCAGGATCTTCTGGCTTTCATAGTCTCTGGTGAAAAGTCTGGTGTAATTCTGATAGGCTTGCCTTTATATGTTACTTGGTCTTTTTCTCTTACTGCTTTTAGTATTCTATCTTTATTTAGAGCATTTGTTGCTCTGATTATTATGTGTCGGGAGGTATTTCTTTTCTGGTCCAGTCTATTTGGAGTTCTGTAGGCTTCTTGTATGTTCATGGGCATCTCTTTCTTTAGATTTGGGAAGTTTTCTTCTATAATTTTGTTGAAGATGTTTGCTGGTCCTTTGAGTTGAAAATCTTCATTCTCATCCACTCCTATTATCCGTAGGTTTGGTCTTCTCATTATGTCCTGTATTTCTTGGATGTTTTGAGTTAGGATCTTTTTGCATTTTACATTTTCCTTGATTGTTGTGCCGATGTTCTCTATGGAATCTTCTGCACCTGAGATTCTCTCTTCCATATCTTGTATTCTGTTGCTGATGCTCGTATCTATGGTTCCAGATTTCTTTCCTAGGGTTTCTATCTCCAGTGTTGCCTCACTTTGGGTTTTCTTTATTGTGTCTACTTCCCTTTTTAGGTCTAGTATGGTTTTGTTCATTTCCATCATCTGTTTGGATGTGTTTTCCTGTTTTTCTGTAAGGACTTCTACCTGTTTGATTATGTTATCATTTTTTTCTTTAAGGATTTGTAACTCTTTAGCAGTGTTCTCCTGCAATTCTTTAAGGGATTTTTGTGCTTCCTCTTTATTGTCTTCTGCCTTTTTAGCAGTGTTCTCCTGCATTTCTTTAAGTGTGTTATTAAAGTCCTTCTTGAAGTCCTCTATCATCATCAGGAGATATGCTTTTAAATCCGTGTCTAGCTTTTCCGGTGTGTTGGGGTGCCCTGGACTGGGCGAAGTGGGGGTGCTGGGTTCTGATGATGGTGAGTGGTCTTGGTTTCTGTTAGTAAGATTATTACGTTTACCTTTCGCCATCTGGTAATCTCTGGGGTTAGTTGTTATCGTTGTCACTATTTAAAGATTGGAGCAGAAGCTGTGTTCCACTCACCAGCAGTCTCTAAATCCTGCGGCGGGGGTCGTGGGTAGCTGACAGTACCCCGGTGCTGGTCCAGCAGGAAGAGGCCTGTGGTCCTACTCAGGCCGTTTTTCTGCTTCCCTAACTAATGCAGTCTCAGGTCCCGCGCAATTGGATTGGAGCAGAAGCTGTGCTCCACTCACCAGAAGTCTTAAGATCCTGTGGCGGGTGTGGTGGGTAGCTGGCGAGTGTCAGCAGACCCTGCGCCCCAGCTGCCCCGGTGCTTTTCTGACCGGAAGAGGGTTGTGGCCCTATGTAGGCCTGATTTCTCTCTCCCCAACCAGAGCAGTCTCAGGTCCCGCGTGATTGGACTGGAGCAGAAGCTGTGTTCCACTCACCAGCAGTCCCAAAATCCTGTGGCGGGGGTCGTGGGTAGCTGGCGGGTGTCAGGCAACCCTGTGCTCCCACTACCCCGGCGCTGATCCAGCCGGATGAGGCCTGTGGTCCTACTCAGGCCGGTTTCTGCTTCCCTAACTAATGCAGTCTCAGGTCCCGCGCAATTGGATTGGAGCAGAAGCTGTGTTCCACTCACCAGCAGTCCCAAAATCCTGCGGGGGGGGGGGGTGGGTGTCGTGGGTAGCTGGCGGGTGTCAGGCAACCCTGCGCTCCCGCTACCCCGGTGCTGATCTGGCCGGATGAGGCCTGTGGCCCTACTCAGGCCGGTTTCTGCTTCCCTAACTAATGCAGTCTCAGGTCCCGCGCAATTGGATTGGAGCAGAAGCTGTGTTCCACTCACCAGCAGTCCCAAGATCCTGCGGCGGGGGTCGTGGGTAGCTGGCGGGTGTCAGGCAACTCTGCGCTCCTGCTACCCTGGCGCTGATCCAGCCGGATGAGGCCTGTGGTCCTACTCAGGCCGGTTTCTGCTTCCCTAACTAATGCAGTCTCAGGTCCCGCGCAATTGGATTGGAGCAGAAGCTGTGTTCCACTCACCAGCAGTCCCAAAATCCTGTGGCGGGGGTCCTGGGTAGCTGGCGGGTGTCAGGCAACCCTGCGCTCCCGCTACCCTGGTGCTGATCCGGCCGGATGAGGCCTGTGGCCCTACTCAGGCCGGTTTCTGCTTCCCTAACTAATGCAGTCTCAGGTCCCGCGCCCAATGTGAGTTTTTAATTTTCCTTGTTTTTCAGGTTTTCTCGCCATATTCTGGGTCCTTCAATGTGAATTTATAATTTTCTACGTTTTTCAGGTTTTCTTGCCATATTCTGGGTCCGATAGTGTGAATATTTTATTTTCACGTTTTTCAGGGTTTCTCAGCATATTCTAGGTCCTACAGTGTGATTTTCTCATTTCAACGTTTTTCAGGTTTTCTTACCATATTCTGTGTCCGACAGTGTGAATTTTTAATTTTCACGTTATTCAGGGATTCAGAGCATATTCTGGGTCCTGAAGTGTGATTTCCTCATTTTCCACATCTTTCAAGTTTTTTCGTAATTCTGGGTCCTACAGTGTGATTTTCTCATTTTTCACCTTTTTCAGGTTTTCTTGCCATATTTGGGGTCCTTCACTGTGAGTTTTTAATTTTCTACTTTTTCCAGGGTTTCTCGCCATATTCTGGGTCCGATAGTGTGAATTTTTAATTTTCAAGTTTTTACGGGTTTCTCAGCATATTCTGGGTCCTGCAGTGTGATTTTCTCATTTTCGATGTTTTTCAAGTTTTTTCGCTATTCTGGGTCCTACAGTGTGATTATACTCATTTTCCAACTTTTTCAGGTTTTCTTGCCATATTTGGGTCCTTCAATGTGAATTTTTAATTTTCCACGTTTTCAGTTTTTTTCCTCATATTCTAGGTCCTACAGTGGGATTTTCTCATTTTCACTTTTTTCTGGTTTTCATGAAATATTCCAGGTCCTTCAGTGTGAATTTTAAATTTTCCACGTTTTTCAGTATTTCTCGCCATATTCTGGGTAATACAGTGTGAATTTTTAATTTTCCAATTTTTTCATGGTTTCTCGCCATATTCTGGTCTGACAGTGTGAATTTTTATTTTTCACGTTTTTTCAGGTTTCTCTGCATATTCTGGGTCCTATACTGTGATTTTCTCATTTTCCACATTTATCAGGTTTTCTCGCAATATTTGCGTTCCTTCAGAGTGAGTTTGTAATTTTCTACTTTTTTCAGGGTTTCTGCCTATATTATGGGTCCTACAGCGTGTTTTTTTAAATATTCCAAGTTATTCAGGGTTTCTCAGCATATTCTGGGTCCTACAGTGTGATTTTCTCATTTTCCACCTTTTTCAGGGTTAATCGCCATATTTGGGGTCCTTCAGTGTGAGTTTTTAATTTTCTAAATTTTTCAGGTTTTCTGGCCATATTCTGGGTCCTACAGCATGTATTTTTAATTGTCCACGTTTTTCAGGGTTTCTCAGCATATTGTGGGTCCCACCCTGTGATTTTCTCATTTTCCACCTTTTTCAGGTTTTCTCGCTATATTTGGGGTCGTTCAGTGTGAGTTTTTAATTTTCTACTTTTTTCAAAGCTTCTCACCATATTATGGGTCCTACAGCGTCTATTTTTAATTTTCCACCTTTTTCATTGTTTCTCGGCATATTCTGTTTCCTACAGTGTGATTTTCTCATTTTCGATACTTTTCATGTTTTTTCGTAATTCTGGGTCTTACAGAGTGATTTTCTAATTTTCCACCTTTTTCAGGTTTTCTTGCCATATTTGGTGTCCTTCACTGTAGGTTATTATATTTCTACTCTTTTGGGGGTTTCTCGCCATATTCTGGGTCCTACAGACTGCATTTTTAATTTTCCACGTTTTTCAGGTTTTCTTGCCATATTCTGGATCCTACAGTGTGATTTTTCTCATTTAGCACCTATTTCAGGTTTTCTCACCATATTTGGGGTCCTTCAGTTAGAGTTTTTAATTTTCTACTTTTTTCAAAATTTCTCGCCATATTCTGGGTCCTACAGCGTGTATTTTTAATTTTCCCCTTTTTTATTGTTTCTCGGCATATTCTGGGTCCTACAGTGTGATTTTCTCATTTTCGATTTTTTTCATGTTTTTTTCGTAATTCGGTGTCTTACTGTGTGATTTTCTCATTTTCCACCTTTTTCAGGTTTTCTCGCCATATTTGGGGTGCTTCAGTGTGAGTTTTAAATATTCTACTTTTTTTCAGGGTTTCTCATCCATATTCTGGGTCTGACAGTGTGAATTTTAAATTTTCGCCTTTTTCAGGGTTTCTCGGCATATTCTGGGTCTTGCAGTGTGATTTTCTCATTTTCCACCTTTTCAGGTTTTTTCGCCATATTTGGGGTCCTTTAGCGTGACTTTTTAATTTTCTACTTTTTTCAGGGTTTCTTTCCATATTCTGGGTCCTACAGCATGTATTTTTAATTTTGCACGTTTTCAGGATTTCTTGGCATATTTTGGGTCCTTCAGTGTGAATTTTTAATTTTCTACTTTTTTCAGGTTTTCTCGCCATATTCTGGGTCCTTCACTGTGAGTTTTTAATTTTCCTCGTGTTTCAGGTTTTCTCGCCATATTTCGGGTCCTTAAGTGTGAATTTTTAATTTTCACTTTTTTCAGTATTTCTCACCATATTCTGGGTCCGATAGTGTGAATTTTTAATTTTCACGTTTTCAGGATTTCTCGGCATATTCTGTGTTGTGCAGTGTGATTATCTCATTTTCCACGTTTTTCAAGTTTTTTCATAATTCTTGGTCCTACAGTGTGATTTTCTCATTTTCCACATTTTTCAGGATTTTTCGGCATATTTGGGGTCCTTCAGTGTTAGTTTTTAATTTTCTACTTTTTTCAGTGTTTCTCGCCATATTCTGGGTACTTCAGTGTGAATTTTTAATTTTCCACGTTTTTCAGGTTTTTTTTTTGTGTCATATTCTGGGTCCAACAGTGTGATTTTCTCATTTTCTGCCTTTTTCAGGTTTTCTCAGGATATTCTGCGACCTACAGTGTGATTTTTTATTTTTCCACGTTTTCAAGGTTTCTTGCCATATTCTGGTACTACAGTGTGAAGTTTTAATTTTCCACGTTTTTCAGTGTTTCTCGCCATATTCGGGGTCCTTCAGTGTGAATTTTGAATTTTCAACTTTTTTCAGGTTTTCTCGCCATATTCTAGGTCCTTCAGTGTGAATTTTTAATTTTCATGTTTTTCAGGGTTTCTGGTCCAATAGTGTGAATTCTTAAATTTCACATTTTTCAGGATTTCTAGGAATTTTCTGGGTCCTGTAGTGTGATTTTCTCATTTTCCACCTTTTTCAGGATTTCTCGCCATATTTGGTGTCCTTCTGAGTGAGTTTTTAATTTTCTACTTTTTTCAAAGTTTCTGGCCATATTCTGGGTCCTACAGCGTGTATTTTTAATTTTCCAAGTTTTTCATGGTTTCTTGGCATATTCTGGGTCCTACAGTGTGATTTTCTCATTTTTGATGTTTTTCATATTTTTTGTAATTCTGGGTCCTACAGTGTGATTTTCTCATTTTCGACCTTTTTCAGGTTTTCTCGCCATATTTGGACTCCTTCACTGTGAGTTTTTAATTTTCTATTTTTTTCAGGGTTTCTCGCCATATTCTGGGTCCAATAGTGTGAATTTTTAACTTTCACTTTTTTCAGAGTT
>NW_028227923.1:0-54022 GCF_978045245.1 Mus caroli | reverse complement strand
CCTGCATTAGACGAAATGCACAGTGTAGTACAGTGTATATGAGTGAGTTGCACTGAAAAACTTAGAATTTACTGAAAAACCCGTATTAGACGAAATGCACAGTGTAGTACATTGTATATGAGTGAGTTGCACTGAAAAACTTAGAATTTACTGAAAAACCCGCATTAGACGAAATGCACAGTGTAGTACATTGTATATGAGTGAGTTGCACTGAAAACTTAGAATTTACTGAAAAACCAGCATTAGACGAAATGCACAGTGTAGTACATTGTATATGAGTGAGATGCACTAAAAAACTTAGAATTTACTGAAAAACCCGCATTAGACGAAATGCACAGTGTAGTACATTGTATATGAGTGAGTTGCACTGAAAAACTTAGAATTTATTGAAAAACCCGTATTAGACGAAATGCACAGTGTAGTACATTGTATATGAGTGAGTTGCACTGAAAAACTTAGAATTTACTGAAAAACCCACATTAGACGAAATGCACAGTGTAGTACATTGTATATGAGTGAGTTGCACTGATAAACTTAGAATTTACTGAAAAACCCGCATTAGACGAAATGCACAGTGTAGTACATTGTATATGAGTGAGTTGCACTGAAAAACTTAGAATTTACTGAAAAACCCGCATTAGACGAAATGCACAGTGTAGTACATTGCATATGAGTGAGTTGCACTGAAAAAACTTAGAATTTACTGAAAAACCCGGATTAGACGAAATGTACAGTGTAGTACATAGTATATGAGTTAGTTGCACTGAAAAACTTAGAATTTACTGAAAAACCCGCATTAGACGAAATGCACAAGGTAGTACATAGTATATGAGTGAGTTGCACTGAAAAACTTAGAATTTACTGAAAAACCCGCATTAGACGAAATGCACAGTGTAGTACATTGTATATGAGTGAGTTGCACTGAAAAACTTAGAATTTACTGAAAAACCCGTATTAGACGAAATGCACAGTGTAGTACATTGTATATGAGTGAGTTGCACTGAAAAACTTAGAATTTACTGAAAAAACCCGCATAGACGAAATGCACAGTGTAGTACATTGTATATGAGTGAGTTGCACTGAAAAACTTAGAATTTACTGAAAAACCAGCATTAGACGAAATGCACAGTGTAGTACATTGTATATGAGTGAGTTGCACTGAAAAACTTAGAATTTACTGAAAAACCCGCATTAGAAGAAATGCACAGTGTAGTACATTGTATATGAGTGAGTTGCACTGAAAAACTTAGAATTTACTGAAAAACCCGCATTAGACGAAATTCACAGTGTAGTACATTGTATATGAGTGAGTTGCACTGAAAAACTTAGAATTTACTGAAAAACCCGCATTAGACGAAATGCACAGTGTAGTACATTGTATATGAGTGAGTTGCACTGAAAAACTTAGAATTTACTGAAAAACCAGCATTAGACGAAATGCACAGTGTAGTACATTGTATATGAGTGAGTTGCACTGAAAAACTTAGAATTTACTGAAAAACCCGCATTAGACGAAATGCACAGTGTAGTACATTGTATATGAGTGAGTTGCACTGAAAAACTTAGAATTTACTGAAAAACCCGTATTAGACGAAATGCACAGTGTAGTACATTGTATATGAGTGATTTGCACTGAAAAACTTAGAATTTACTGAAAAACCCGCATTAGACGAAATGCACAGTGTTGTACATTGTATATGAGTGAGTTGCACTGAAAAACTTAGAATTTACTGAAAAACCAGCATTAGACGAAATGCACAGTGTAGTACATTGTATATGAGTGAGTTGCACTAAAAAACTTAGAATTTACTGAAAAACCCGCATTAGACGAAATGCACAGTGTAGTACATTGTATATGAGTGAGTTGCACTGAAAAACTTAGAATTTATTGAAAAACCCGTATTAGACGAAATGCACAGTGTAGTACATTGTATATGAGTGAGTTGCACTGAAAAACTTAGAATTTATTGAAAAACCCGCATTAGACGAAATGCACAGTGTAGTACATTGTATATGAGTGAGTTGCACTGAAAAACTTGGAATTTACTGAAAAACCCGCATTAGACGAAATGCACAGTGTAGTACATTGTATATGAGTGAGTTGCACTGAAAAAACTTAGAATTTACTGAAAAAACCCGCATTAGACGAAATGCACAGTGTAGTACATTGTATATGAGTGAGTTGCACTGAAAAACTTAGAATTTACTGAAAAAACCAGCATTAGACGAAATGCACAGTGTAGTACATTGTATATGAGTGAGTTGCACTAAAAAACTTAGAATTTACTGAAAAACCCGCATTAGACGAAATGCACAGTGTAGTACATTGTATATGAGTGAGTTGCACTGAAAAACTTAGAATTTACTGAAAAACACGCATTAGACGAAATGCACAGTGTAGTACATTGTATATGAGTGAGTTGCACTGAAAAACTTAGAATTTACTGAAAAACCCGCATTAGACGAAATGCATAGTGTAGTACATTGTATATGAGTGAGTTGCACTGAAAAACTTAGAATTTACTGAAAAACCCGCATTAGACGAAATGCACAGTGTAGTACATTGTATATGAGTGAGTTGCACTGAAAAACTTAGAATTTACTGAAATACCCGCATTAGACGAAATGCACAGTGTAGTACATTGTATATGAGTGAGTTGCACTGAAAAACTTAGAATTTACTGAAAAACCCGCATTAGACGAAATGCACAGTGTAGTACATTGTATATGAGTGAGTTGCACTGAAAAACTTAGAATTTACTGAAAAACCCGCATTAGACGAAATGCACAGAGTAGTACATTCTATATGAGTGAGTTGCACTGAAAAACTTAGAATTTACTGAAAAACCCGCATTAGACGAAATGCACAGTGTAGTATATTGTATATGAGTGAGTTGCACTGAAAAACTTAGAATTTACTGAAAAACCCGAATTAGACGAAATGCACAGTTTAGTACATTGTATATGAGTGAGTTGCACTGAAAAATTTAGAATTTACTGATAAACACGCATTAGACGAAATGTACAGTGTAGTACATAGTATATGAGTGAGTTGCACTGAAAAACTTAGAATTTACTGAAAAACCCGCATTAGACGAAATGCACAGTGTAGTACATATTATAGGAGTGAGTTGCACTGAAAAACTTAGAATTTACTGAAAAACCCCCATTAGACGAAATGCACAGTGTAGTACATTGTATATGAATGAGTTGCACTGAAAAACTTAGAATTTACTGAAAAACCCGCATTAGACGATATGCACAGTGTAGTACATTGTATATGAGTGAGTTGCTCTGAAAAACTTAGAATTTACTGAAAAACCCGCATTAGACGAAATGCACAGTGTAGTACATTGTATATGAGTGAGTTGCACTGAAAAACTTAGAATTTACTGAAAAACCCGCATTAGACGAAATGCACAGTGTAGTACATTGTATATGAGTGAGTTGCACTGAAAAACTTAGAATTTACTGAAAAACCCGCATTAGACGAAATGCACAGTGTAGTACATTGTATATGAGTGAGTTGCACTGAAAAACTTAGAATTTACTGAAAAACCCGCATTAGACGAAATGCACAGTGTAGTACATTGTATATGAGTGAGTTGCACTGAAAAACTTAGAATTTACTGAAAAACCCGCATTAGACGAAATGCACAGTGTAGTACATTGTATATGAGTGAGTTGCACTGAAAAACTTAGAATTTACTGAAAAACCCGCATTAGACGAAATGCACAGTGTAGTACATTGTATATGAGTGAGTTGCACTGAAAAACTTAGAATTTACTGAAAAACCCGCATTAGACGAAATGCACAGTGTAGTACATTGTATATGAGTGAGTTGCACTGAAAAACTTAGAATTTACTGAAAAACCCGCATTAGACGAAATGCACAGTGTAGTACATAGTATATGAGTGAGTTGCAGTGAAAAACTAAGAATTTACTGAAAAACCGGTATTAGACGAAATGCATAGTGTAGTACATTGTATATGAGTGAGTTGCACTGAAAAACTTAGAATTTACTGAAAAACCCGCATTAGACGAAATGCACAGTGTAGTACATTGTATATGAGTGAGTTGCACTGAAAAACTTAGAATTTACTGAAAAACCCGCATTAGACGAAATGCACAGTGTAGTACATTGTATATGAGTGAGTTGCACTGAAAAACTTAGAATTTACTGAAAAACCCGCATTAGACGAAATGCACAGTGTAGTACATTGTATATGAGTGAGTTGCACTGAAAAACTTAGAATTTACTGAAAAACCCGTATTAGACGAAATGCACAGTGTAGTACATTGTATATGAGTGAGTTGCACTGAAAAACTTAGAATTTACTGAAAAACCCGCATTAGACGAAATGCACAGTGTAGTACATTGTATATGAGTGAGTTGCACTGAAAAACTTAGAATTTACTGAAAAACCAGCATTAGACGAAATGCACAGTGTAGTACATTGTATATGAGTGAGTTGCACTGAAAAACTTAGAATTTACTGAAAAACCCGCATTAGACGAAATGCACAGTGTAGTACATTGTATATGAGTGAGTTGCACTGAAAAACTTAGAATTTACTGAAAAACCCGCATTAGACGAAATGCACAGTGTAGTACATTGTATATGAGTGAGTTGCACTGAAAAACTTAGAATTTACTGAAAAACCCGCATTAGACGAAATGCACAGTGTAGTACATTGTATATGAGTGAGTTGCACTGAAAAACTTAGAATTTACTGAAAAACCCGCATTAGACGAAATGCACAGTGTAGTACATTGTATATGAGTGAGTTGCACTGAAAAACTTAGAATTTACTGAAAAACCTGCATTAGACGAAATGCACAGTGTAGTACATTGTATATGAGTGAGTTGCACTGAAAAACTTAGAATTTACTGAAAAACCCGTATTAGACGAAATGCACAGTGTAGTACATTGTATATGAGTGAGTTGCACTGAAAAACTTAGAATTTACTGAAAAACCCGCATTAGACGAAATGCACAGTGTAGTACATTGTATATGAGTGAGTTGCACTGAAAAACTTAGAATTTACTGAAAAACCAGCATTAGACGAAATGCACAGTGTAGTACATTGTATATGAGTGAGTTGCACTAAAAAACTTAGAATTTACTGAAAAACCCGCATTAGACGAAATGCACAGTGTAGTACATTGTATATGAGTGAGTTGCACTGAAAAACTTAGAATTTATTGAAAAACCCGCATTAGACGAAATGCACAGTGTAGTACATAGTATATGAGTGAGTTGCACTGAAAAACTTAGAATTTACTGAAAAACCCGCATTAGACGAAATGCACAGTGTAGTACATAGTATATGAGTGAGTTGCACTGAAATACTTAGAATTTACTGAAAAACCCGCATTAGAGGAAATGCACAGTGTAGTACATAGTATATGAGTGAGTTGCACTGAAAAACTTAGAATTTACTGAAAAACGCGCATTAGACGAAATGCACAGTGTAGTACATTGTATATGAGTGAGTTGCACGGGAAAAATTAGAATTTACTGAAAAACCCGCATTAGACGAAATGCACAGTGTAGTACATAGTATATGAGTGAGTTGCACTGAAAAACTCAGAATTTACTGAACAACCCGCATTAGAAGAAATGCACAGTGTAGTACATTGTATATGAGTAAGTTGCACTGAAAAACTTAGAATTTACTGAAAAACCCGCATTAGACGAAATGCATAGTGTAGTACATTGTATATGAGTGAGTTGCACTGAAAAACTTAGAATTTACTGAAAAACCCGCATTAGACGAAATGCACAGTGTAGTACATTGTATATGAGTGAGTTGCACTGAAAAACTTAGAATTTACTGAAATACCCGCATTAGACGAAATGCACAGTGTAGTACATTGTATATGAGTGAGTTGCACTGAAAAACTTAGAATTTACTGAAAAACCCGCATTAGACGAAATGCACAGTGTAGTACATTGTATATGAGTGAGTTGCACTGAAAAACTTAGAATTTACTGAAAAACCCGCATTAGACGAAATGCACAGAGTAGTACATTCTATATGAGTGAGTTGCACTGAAAAACTTAGAATTTACTGAAAAACCCGCATTAGACGAAATGCACAGTGTAGTATATTGTATATGAGTGAGTTGCACTGAAAAACTTAGAATTTACTGAAAAACCCGAATTAGACGAAATGCACAGTTTAGTACATTGTATATGAGTGAGTTGCACTGAAAAATTTAGAATTTACTGATAAACACGCATTAGACGAAATGTACAGTGTAGTACATTGTATATGAGTGAGTTGCACTGAAAAACTTAGAATTTACTGAAAAACCCGCATTAGACGAAATGCACAGTGTAGTACATTGTATATGAGTGAGTTGCACTGAAAAACTTAGAATTTACTGAAAAACCAGCATTAGACGAAATGCACAGTGTAGTACATTGTATATGAGTGAGTTGCACTAAAAAACTTAGAATTTACTGAAAAACCCGCATTAGATGAAATGCACAGTGTAGTACATTGTATATGAGTGAGTTGCACTGAAAAACTTAGAATTTACTGAAAAACACGCATTAGACGAAATGCACAGTGTAGTACATTGTATATGAGTGAGTTGCACTGAAAAACTTAGAATTTACTGAAAAACCCGCATTAGACGAAATGCACAGTGTAGTACATTGTATATGAGTGAGTTGCACTGAAAAACTTAGAATTTACTGAAAAACCAGCATTAGACGAAATGCACAGTGTAGTACATTGTATATGAGTGAGTTGCACTAAAAAACTTAGAATTTACTGAAAAACCCGCATTAGACGAAATGCACAGTGTAGTACATTGTATATGAGTGAGTTGCACTGAAAAACTTAGAATTTACTGAAAAACACGCATTAGACGAAATGCACAGTGTAGTACATTGTATATGAGTGAGTTGCACTGAAAAACTTAGAATTTACTGAAAAACCCGCATTAGACGAAATGCATAGTGTAGTACATTGTATATGAGTGAGTTGCACTGAAAAACTTAGAATTTACTGAAAAACCCGCATTAGACGAAATGCACAGTGTAGTACATTGTATATGAGTGAGTTGCACTGAAAAACTTAGAATTTACTGAAATACCCGCATTAGACGAAATGCACAGTGTAGTACATTGTATATGAGTGAGTTGCACTGAAAAACTTAGAATTTACTGAAAAACCCGCATTAGACGAAATGCACAGTGTAGTACATTGTATATGAGTGAGTTGCACTGAAAAACTTAGAATTTACTGAAAAACCCGCATTAGACGAAATGCACAGAGTAGTACATTCTATATGAGTGAGTTGCACTGAAAAACTTAGAATTTACTGAAAAACCCGCATTAGACGAAATGCACAGTGTAGTATATTGTATATGAGTGAGTTGCACTGAAAAACTTAGAATTTACTGAAAAACCCGAATTAGACGAAATGCACAGTTTAGTACATTGTATATGAGTGAGTTGCACTGAAAAATTTAGAATTTACTGATAAACACGCATTAGACGAAATGTACAGTGTAGTACATAGTATATGAGTGAGTTGCACTGAAAAACTTAGAATTTACTGAAAAACCCGCATTAGACGAAATGCACAGTGTAGTACATATTATAGGAGTGAGTTGCACTGAAAAACTTAGAATTTACTGAAAAACCCCCATTAGACGAAATGCACAGTGTAGTACATTGTATATGAATGAGTTGCACTGAAAAACTTAGAATTTACTGAAAAACCCGCATTAGACGATATGCACAGTGTAGTACATTGTATATGAGTGAGTTGCTCTGAAAAACTTAGAATTTACTGAAAAACCCGCATTAGACGAAATGCACAGTGTAGTACATTGTATATGAGTGAGTTGCACTGAAAAACTTAGAATTTACTGAAAAACCCGCATTAGACGAAATGCACAGTGTAGTACATTGTATATGAGTGAGTTGCACTGAAAAACTTAGAATTTACTGAAAAACCCGCATTAGACGAAATGCACAGTGTAGTACATTGTATATGAGTGAGTTGCACTGAAAAACTTAGAATTTACTGAAAAACCCGCATTAGACGAAATGCACAGTGTAGTACATTGTATATGAGTGAGTTGCACTGAAAAACTTAGAATTTACTGAAAAACCCGCATTAGACGAAATGCACAGTGTAGTACATTGTATATGAGTGAGTTGCACTGAAAAACTTAGAATTTACTGAAAAACCCGCATTAGACGAAATGCACAGTGTAGTACATTGTATATGAGTGAGTTGCACTGAAAAACTTAGAATTTACTGAAAAACCCGCATTAGACGAAATGCACAGTGTAGTACATTGTATATGAGTGAGTTGCACTGAAAAACTTAGAATTTACTGAAAAACCCGCATTAGACGAAATGCACAGTGTAGTACATAGTATATGAGTGAGTTGCAGTGAAAAACTAAGAATTTACTGAAAAACCCGCATTAGAATAAATCCACAGTGTAGTACATTGTATATGAGTGAGTTGCACTGAAAAACTTAGAATTTACTGAAAAACCCGCATTAGACGAAATGCACAGTGTAGTACATTGTATATGAGTGAGTTGCACTGAAAAACTTAGAATTTACTGAAAAACCCGCATTAGACGAAATGCACAGTGTAGTACATTGTATATGAGTGAGTTGCACTGAAAAACTTAGAATTTACTGAAAAACCCGCATTAGACGAAATGCACAGTGTAGTACATTGTATATGAGTGAGTTGCACTGAAAAACTTAGAATTTACTGAAAAACCCGCATTAGACGAAATGCACAGTGTAGTACATTGTATATGAGTGAGTTGCACTGAAAAACTTAGAATTTACTGAAAAACCCGCATTAGACGAAATGCACAGTGTAGTACATTGTATATGAGTGAGTTGCACTGAAAAACTTAGAATTTACTGAAAAACCCGCATTAGACGAAATGCACAGTGTAGTACATTGTATATGAGTGAGTTGCACTGAAAAACTTAGAATTTACTGAAAAACCCGCATTAGACGAAATGCACAGTGTAGTACATTGTATATGAGTGAGTTGCACTGAAAAACTTAGAATTTACTGAAAAACCCGCATTAGACGAAATGCACAGTGTAGTACATTGTATATGAGTGAGTTGCACTGAAAAACTTAGAATTTACTGAAAAACCCGCATTAGACGAAATGCACAGTGTAGTATATTGTATATGAGTGAGTTGCACTGAAAAACTTAGAATTTACTGAAAAACCCGCATTAGACGAAATGCACAGTGTAGTACATTGTATATGAGTGAGTTGCACTGAAAAACTTAGAATTTACTGAATAACCCGCATTAGACGAAATCCACAGTGTAGTACATTATATATGAGTGAGTTGCACTGAAAAACTTAGAATTTACTGAAAAACCGCAATAGACGAAATGTACAGTGTAGTACTTAGTATATGAGTGAGTTGCACTGAAAAACTTAGAATTTACTGAAAAACCCGCATTAGACGAAATGCACAGTGTAGTACATAGTATATGAGTGAGTTGCACTGAAAAACTTAGAATTTACTGAAAAACCCGCATTAGACGAAATGCACAGTATAGTACATTGTATATGAGTGAGTTGCACTGAAAAACTTAGAATTTACTGAAAAACCTGCATTAGACGAAATGCACAGTGTAGTACATTGTATATGAGTGAGTTGCACTGAAAAACTTAGAATTTACTGAAAAACCGGTATTAGACGAAATGCATAGTGTAGTACATTGTTTATGAGTGAGTTGCACTGAAAAACTTAGAATTTACTGAAAAACCCGCATTAGACGAAATGCACAGTGTAGTACATTGTATATGAGTGAGTTGCACTGAAAAACTTAGAATTTACTGAAAAACCCGCATTAGACGAAATGCACAGTGTAGTACATTGTATATGAGTGAGTTGCACTGAAAAACTTAGAATTTACTGAAAAACCCGCATTAGACGAAATGCACAGTGTAGTACATTGTATATGAGTGAGTTGCACTGAAAAACTTAGAATTTACTGAAAAACCCGTATTAGACGAAATGCACAGTGTAGTACATTGTATATGAGTGAGTTGCACTGAAAAACTTAGAATTTACTGAAAAACCCGCATTAGACGAAATGCACAGTGTAGTACATTGTATATGAGTGAGTTGCACTGAAAAACTTAGAATTTACTGAAAAACCAGCATTAGACGAAATGCACAGTGTAGTACATTGTATATGAGTGAGTTGCACTGAAAAACTTAGAATTTACTGAAAAACCCGCATTAGACGAAATGCACAGTGTAGTACATTGTATATGAGTGAGTTGCACTGAAAAACTTAGAATTTACTGAAAAACCCGCATTAGACGAAATGCACAGTGTAGTACATTGTATATGAGTGAGTTGCACTGAAAAACTTAGAATTTACTGAAAAACCCGCATTAGACGAAATGCACAGTGTAGTACATTGTATATGAGTGAGTTGCACTGAAAAACTTAGAATTTACTGAAAAACCCGCATTAGACGAAATGCACAGTGTAGTACATTGTATATGAGTGAGTTGCACTGAAAAACTTAGAATTTACTGAAAAACCTGCATTAGACGAAATGCACAGTGTAGTACATTGTATATGAGTGAGTTGCACTGAAAAACTTAGAATTTACTGAAAAACCCGTATTAGACGAAATGCACAGTGTAGTACATTGTATATGAGTGAGTTGCACTGAAAAACTTAGAATTTACTGAAAAACCCGCATTAGACGAAATGCACAGTGTAGTACATTGTATATGAGTGAGTTGCACTGAAAAACTTAGAATTTACTGAAAAACCAGCATTAGACGAAATGCACAGTGTAGTACATTGTATATGAGTGAGTTGCACTAAAAAACTTAGAATTTACTGAAAAACCCGCATTAGACGAAATGCACAGTGTAGTACATTGTATATGAGTGAGTTGCACTGAAAAACTTAGAATTTATTGAAAAACCCGCATTAGACGAAATGCACAGTGTAGTACATAGTATATGAGTGAGTTGCACTGAAAAACTTAGAATTTACTGAAAAACCCGCATTAGACGAAATGCACAGTGTAGTACATAGTATATGAGTGAGTTGCACTGAAATACTTAGAATTTACTGAAAAACCCGCATTAGAGGAAATGCACAGTGTAGTACATAGTATATGAGTGAGTTGCACTGAAAAACTTAGAATTTACTGAAAAACGCGCATTAGACGAAATGCACAGTGTAGTACATTGTATATGAGTGAGTTGCACGGGAAAAATTAGAATTTACTGAAAAACCCGCATTAGACGAAATGCACAGTGTAGTACATAGTATATGAGTGAGTTGCACTGAAAAACTCAGAATTTACTGAACAACCCGCATTAGAAGAAATGCACAGTGTAGTACATTGTATATGAGTGAGTTGCACTGAAAAACTTAGAATTTACTGAAAAACCCGCATTAGACGAAATGCATAGTGTAGTACATTGTATATGAGTGAGTTGCACTGAAAAACTTAGAATTTACTGAAAAACCCGCATTAGACGAAATGCACAGTGTAGTACATTGTATATGAGTGAGTTGCACTGAAAAACTTAGAATTTACTGAAATACCCGCATTAGACGAAATGCACAGTGTAGTACATTGTATATGAGTGAGTTGCACTGAAAAACTTAGAATTTACTGAAAAACCCGCATTAGACGAAATGCACAGTGTAGTACATTGTATATGAGTGAGTTGCACTGAAAAACTTAGAATTTACTGAAAAACCCGCATTAGACGAAATGCACAGAGTAGTACATTCTATATGAGTGAGTTGCACTGAAAAACTTAGAATTTACTGAAAAACCCGCATTAGACGAAATGCACAGTGTAGTATATTGTATATGAGTGAGTTGCACTGAAAAACTTAGAATTTACTGAAAAACCCGAATTAGACGAAATGCACAGTTTAGTACATTGTATATGAGTGAGTTGCACTGAAAAATTTAGAATTTACTGATAAACACGCATTAGACGAAATGTACAGTGTAGTACATAGTATATGAGTGAGTTGCACTGAAAAACTTAGAATTTACTGAAAAACCCGCATTAGACGAAATGCACAGTGTAGTACATATTATAGGAGTGAGTTGCACTGAAAAACTTAGAATTTACTGAAAAACCCCCATTAGACGAAATGCACAGTGTAGTACATTGTATATGAATGAGTTGCACTGAAAAACTTAGAATTTACTGAAAAACCCGCATTAGACGATATGCACAGTGTAGTACATTGTATATGAGTGAGTTGCTCTGAAAAACTTAGAATTTACTGAAAAACCCGCATTAGACGAAATGCACAGTGTAGTACATTGTATATGAGTGAGTTGCACTGAAAAACTTAGAATTTACTGAAAAACCCGCATTAGACGAAATGCACAGTGTAGTACATTGTATATGAGTGAGTTGCACTGAAAAACTTAGAATTTACTGAAAAACCCGCATTAGACGAAATGCACAGTGTAGTACATTGTATATGAGTGAGTTGCACTGAAAAACTTAGAATTTACTGAAAAACCCGCATTAGACGAAATGCACAGTGTAGTACATTGTATATGAGTGAGTTGCACTGAAAAACTTAGAATTTACTGAAAAACCCGCATTAGACGAAATGCACAGTGTAGTACATTGTATATGAGTGAGTTGCACTGAAAAACTTAGAATTTACTGAAAAACCCGCATTAGACGAAATGCACAGTGTAGTACATTGTATATGAGTGAGTTGCACTGAAAAACTTAGAATTTACTGAAAAACCCGCATTAGACGAAATGCACAGTGTAGTACATTGTATATGAGTGAGTTGCACTGAAAAACTTAGAATTTACTGAAAAACCCGCATTAGACGAAATGCACAGTGTAGTACATAGTATATGAGTGAGTTGCAGTGAAAAACTAAGAATTTACTGAAAAACCCGCATTAGAATAAATCCACAGTGTAGTACATTGTATATGAGTGAGTTGCACTGAAAAACTTAGAATTTACTGAAAAACCCGCATTAGACGAAATGCACAGTGTAGTACATTGTATATGAGTGAGTTGCACTGAAAAACTTAGAATTTACTGAAAAACCCGCATTAGACGAAATGCACAGTGTAGTACATTGTATATGAGTGAGTTGCACTGAAAAACTTAGAATTTACTGAAAAACCCGCATTAGACGAAATGCACAGTGTAGTACATTGTATATGAGTGAGTTGCACTGAAAAACTTAGAATTTACTGAAAAACCCGCATTAGACGAAATGCACAGTGTAGTACATTGTATATGAGTGAGTTGCACTGAAAAACTTAGAATTTACTGAAAAACCCGCATTAGACGAAATGCACAGTGTAGTACATTGTATATGAGTGAGTTGCACTGAAAAACTTAGAATTTACTGAAAAACCCGCATTAGACGAAATGCACAGTGTAGTACATTGTATATGAGTGAGTTGCACTGAAAAACTTAGAATTTACTGAAAAACCCGCATTAGACGAAATGCACAGTGTAGTACATTGTATATGAGTGAGTTGCACTGAAAAACTTAGAATTTACTGAAAAACCCGCATTAGACGAAATGCACAGTGTAGTACATTGTATATGAGTGAGTTGCACTGAAAAACTTAGAATTTACTGAAAAACCCGCATTAGACGAAATGCACAGTGTAGTATATTGTATATGAGTGAGTTGCACTGAAAAACTTAGAATTTACTGAAAAACCCGCATTAGACGAAATGCACAGTGTAGTACATTGTATATGAGTGAGTTGCACTGAAAAACTTAGAATTTACTGAATAACCCGCATTAGACGAAATCCACAGTGTAGTACATTATATATGAGTGAGTTGCACTGAAAAACTTAGAATTTACTGAAAAACCGCAATAGACGAAATGTACAGTGTAGTACTTAGTATATGAGTGAGTTGCACTGAAAAACTTAGAATTTACTGAAAAACCCGCATTAGACGAAATGCACAGTGTAGTACATAGTATATGAGTGAGTTGCACTGAAAAACTTAGAATTTACTGAAAAACCCGCATTAGACGAAATGCACAGTATAGTACATTGTATATGAGTGAGTTGCACTGAAAAACTTAGAATTTACTGAAAAACCTGCATTAGACGAAATGCACAGTGTAGTACATTGTATATGAGTGAGTTGCACTGAAAAACTTAGAATTTACTGAAAAACCGGTATTAGACGAAATGCATAGTGTAGTACATTGTTTATGAGTGAGTTGCACTGAAAAACTTAGAATTTACTGAAAAACCCGCATTAGACGAAATGCACAGTGTAGTACATTGTATATGAGTGAGTTGCACTGAAAAACTTAGAATTTACTGAAAAACCCGCATTAGACGAAATGCACAGTGTAGTACATTGTATATGAGTGAGTTGCACTGAAAAACTTAGAATTTACTGAAAAACCCGCATTAGACGAAATGCACAGTGTAGTACATTGTATATGAGTGAGTTGCACTGAAAAACTTAGAATTTACTGAAAAACCCGTATTAGACGAAATGCACAGTGTAGTACATTGTATATGAGTGAGTTGCACTGAAAAACTTAGAATTTACTGAAAAACCCGCATTAGACGAAATGCACAGTGTAGTACATTGTATATGAGTGAGTTGCACTGAAAAACTTAGAATTTACTGAAAAACCAGCATTAGACGAAATGCACAGTGTAGTACATTGTATATGAGTGAGTTGCACTGAAAAACTTAGAATTTACTGAAAAACCCGCATTAGACGAAATGCACAGTGTAGTACATTGTATATGAGTGAGTTGCACTGAAAAACTTAGAATTTACTGAAAAACCCGCATTAGACGAAATGCACAGTGTAGTACATTGTATATGAGTGAGTTGCACTGAAAAACTTAGAATTTACTGAAAAACCCGCATTAGACGAAATGCACAGTGTAGTACATTGTATATGAGTGAGTTGCACTGAAAAACTTAGAATTTACTGAAAAACCCGCATTAGACGAAATGCACAGTGTAGTACATTGTATATGAGTGAGTTGCACTGAAAAACTTAGAATTTACTGAAAAACCTGCATTAGACGAAATGCACAGTGTAGTACATTGTATATGAGTGAGTTGCACTGAAAAACTTAGAATTTACTGAAAAACCCGTATTAGACGAAATGCACAGTGTAGTACATTGTATATGAGTGAGTTGCACTGAAAAACTTAGAATTTACTGAAAAACCCGCATTAGACGAAATGCACAGTGTAGTACATTGTATATGAGTGAGTTGCACTGAAAAACTTAGAATTTACTGAAAAACCAGCATTAGACGAAATGCACAGTGTAGTACATTGTATATGAGTGAGTTGCACTAAAAAACTTAGAATTTACTGAAAAACCCGCATTAGACGAAATGCACAGTGTAGTACATTGTATATGAGTGAGTTGCACTGAAAAACTTAGAATTTATTGAAAAACCCGCATTAGACGAAATGCACAGTGTAGTACATAGTATATGAGTGAGTTGCACTGAAAAACTTAGAATTTACTGAAAAACCCGCATTAGACGAAATGCACAGTGTAGTACATAGTATATGAGTGAGTTGCACTGAAATACTTAGAATTTACTGAAAAACCCGCATTAGAGGAAATGCACAGTGTAGTACATAGTATATGAGTGAGTTGCACTGAAAAACTTAGAATTTACTGAAAAACGCGCATTAGACGAAATGCACAGTGTAGTACATTGTATATGAGTGAGTTGCACGGGAAAAATTAGAATTTACTGAAAAACCCGCATTAGACGAAATGCACAGTGTAGTACATAGTATATGAGTGAGTTGCACTGAAAAACTCAGAATTTACTGAACAACCCGCATTAGAAGAAATGCACAGTGTAGTACATTGTATATGAGTGAGTTGCACTGAAAAACTTAGAATTTACTGAAAAACCCGCATTAGACGAAATGCATAGTGTAGTACATTGTATATGAGTGAGTTGCACTGAAAAACTTAGAATTTACTGAAAAACCCGCATTAGACGAAATGCACAGTGTAGTACATTGTATATGAGTGAGTTGCACTGAAAAACTTAGAATTTACTGAAATACCCGCATTAGACGAAATGCACAGTGTAGTACATTGTATATGAGTGAGTTGCACTGAAAAACTTAGAATTTACTGAAAAACCCGCATTAGACGAAATGCACAGTGTAGTACATTGTATATGAGTGAGTTGCACTGAAAAACTTAGAATTTACTGAAAAACCCGCATTAGACGAAATGCACAGAGTAGTACATTCTATATGAGTGAGTTGCACTGAAAAACTTAGAATTTACTGAAAAACCCGCATTAGACGAAATGCACAGTGTAGTATATTGTATATGAGTGAGTTGCACTGAAAAACTTAGAATTTACTGAAAAACCCGAATTAGACGAAATGCACAGTTTAGTACATTGTATATGAGTGAGTTGCACTGAAAAATTTAGAATTTACTGAAAAACACGCATTAGACGAAATGTACAGTGTAGTACATAGTATATGAGTGAGTTGCACTGAAAAACTTAGAATTTACTGAAAAACCCGCATTAGACGAAATGCACAGTGTAGTACATATTATAGGAGTGAGTTGCACTGAAAAACTTAGAATTTACTGAAAAACCCCCATTAGACGAAATGCACAGTGTAGTACATTGTATATGAATGAGTTGCACTGAAAAACTTAGAATTTACTGAAAAACCCGCATTAGACGATATGCACAGTGTAGTACATTGTATATGAGTGAGTTGCTCTGAAAAACTTAGAATTTACTGAAAAACCCGCATTAGACGAAATGCACAGTGTAGTACATTGTATATGAGTGAGTTGCACTGAAAAACTTAGAATTTACTGAAAAACCCGCATTAGACGAAATGCACAGTGTAGTACATTGTATATGAGTGAGTTGCACTGAAAAACTTAGAATTTACTGAAAAACCCGCATTAGACGAAATGCACAGTGTAGTACATTGTATATGAGTGAGTTGCACTGAAAAACTTAGAATTTACTGAAAAACCCGCATTAGACGAAATGCACAGTGTAGTACATTGTATATGAGTGAGTTGCACTGAAAAACTTAGAATTTACTGAAAAACCCGCATTAGACGAAATGCACAGTGTAGTACATTGTATATGAGTGAGTTGCACTGAAAAACTTAGAATTTACTGAAAAACCCGCATTAGACGAAATGCACAGTGTAGTACATTGTATATGAGTGAGTTGCACTGAAAAACTTAGAATTTACTGAAAAACCCGCATTAGACGAAATGCACAGTGTAGTACATTGTATATGAGTGAGTTGCACTGAAAAACTTAGAATTTACTGAAAAACCCGCATTAGACGAAATGCACAGTGTAGTACATTGTATATGAGTGAGTTGCACTGAAAAACTTAGAATTTACTGAAAAACCCGCATTAGACGAAATGCACAGTGTAGTACATTGTATATGAGTGAGTTGCACTGAAAAACTTAGAATTTACTGAAAAACCCGCATTAGACGAAATGCACAGTGTAGTACATTGTATATGAGTGAGTTGCACTGAAAAACTTAGAATTTACTGAAAAACCCGCATTAGACGAAATGCACAGTGTAGTACATTGTATATGAGTGAGTTGCACTGAAAAACTTAGAATTTACTGAAAAACCCGCATTAGACGAAATGCACAGTGTAGTACATTGTATATGAGTGAGTTGCACTGAAAAACTTAGAATTTACTGAAAAACCCGCATTAGACGAAATGCACAGTGTAGTACATTGTATATGAGTGAGTTGCACTGAAAAACTTAGAATTTACTGAAAAACCCGCATTAGACGAAATGCACAGTGTAGTACATTGTATATGAGTGAGTTGCACTGAAAAACTTAGAATTTACTGAAAAACCCGCATTAGACGAAATGCACAGTGTAGTACATTGTATATGAGTGAGTTGCACTGAAAAACTTAGAATTTACTGAAAAACCCGCATTAGACGAAATGCACAGTGTAGTATATTGTATATGAGTGAGTTGCACTGAAAAACTTAGAATTTACTGAAAAACCCGAATTAGACGAAATGCACAGTGTAGTACATTGTATATGAGTGAGTTGCACTGAAAAACTTAGAATTTACTGAATAACCCGCATTAGACGAAATCCACAGTGTAGTACATTGTATATGAGTGAGTTGCACTGAAAAACTTAGAATTTACTGAAAAACCCGCATTAGACGAAATGCACAGTGTAGTACATTGTATATGAGTGAGTTGCACTGAAAAACTTAGAATTTACTGAAAAACCCGCATTAGACGAAATGCACAGTGTAGTACATTGTATATGAGTGAGTTGCACTGAAAAACTTAGAATTTACTGAAAAACCCGCATTAGACGAAATGCACAGTGTAGTACATTGTATATGAGTGAGTTGCACTGAAAAACTTAGAATTTACTGAAAAACCCGCATTAGACGAAATGCACAGTGTAGTACATTGTATATGAGTGAGTTGCACTGAAAAACTTAGAATTTACTGAAAAACCCGCATTAGACGAAATGCACAGTGTAGTACATTGTATATGAGTGAGTTGCACTGAAAAACTTAGAATTTACTGAAAAACCCGCATTAGACGAAATGCACAGTGTAGTATATTGTATATGAGTGAGTTGCACTGAAAAACTTAGAATTTACTGAAAAACCCGCATTAGACGAAATGCACAGTGTAGTACATTGTATATGAGTGAGTTGCACTGAAAAACTTAGAATTTACTGAATAACCCGCATTAGACGAAATCCACAGTGTAGTACATTATATATGAGTGAGTTGCACTGAAAAACTTAGAATTTACTGAAAAACCGCAATAGACGAAATGTACAGTGTAGTACTTAGTATATGAGTGAGTTGCACTGAAAAACTTAGAATTTACTGAAAAACCCGCATTAGACGAAATGCACAGTGTAGTACATAGTATATGAGTGAGTTGCACTGAAAAACTTAGAATTTACTGAAAAACCCGCATTAGACGAAATGCACAGTATAGTACATTGTATATGAGTGAGTTGCACTGAAAAACTTAGAATTTACTGAAAAACCTGCATTAGACGAAATGCACAGTGTAGTACATTGTATATGAGTGAGTTGCACTGAAAAACTTAGAATTTACTGAAAAACCGGTATTAGACGAAATGCATAGTGTAGTACATTGTATATGAGTGAGTTGCACTGAAAAACTTAGAATTTACTGAAAAACCCGCATTAGACGAAATGCACAGTGTAGTACATTGTATATGAGTGAGTTGCACTGAAAAACTTAGAATTTACTGAAAAACCCGCATTAGACGAAATGCACAGTGTAGTATATTGTATATGAGTGAGTTGCACTGAAAAACTTAGAATTTACTGAAAAACCCGCATTAGACGAAATGCACAGTGTAGTACATTGTATATGAGTGAGTTGCACTGAAAAACTTAGAATTTACTGAATAACCCGCATTAGACGAAATCCACAGTGTAGTACATTATATATGAGTGAGTTGCACTGAAAAACTTAGAATTTACTGAAAAACCGCAATAGACGAAATGTACAGTGTAGTACTTAGTATATGAGTGAGTTGCACTGAAAAACTTAGAATTTACTGAAAAACCCGCATTAGACGAAATGCACAGTGTAGTACATAGTATATGAGTGAGTTGCACTGAAAAACTTAGAATTTACTGAAAAACCCGCATTAGACGAAATGCACAGTATAGTACATTGTATATGAGTGAGTTGCACTGAAAAACTTAGAATTTACTGAAAAACCTGCATTAGACGAAATGCACAGTGTAGTACATAGTATATGAGTGAGTTGCACTGAAAAACTTAGAATTTACTGAAAAACCGGTATTAGACGAAATGCATAGTGTAGTACATTGTATATGAGTGAGTTGCACTGAAAAACTTAGAATTTACTGAAAAACCCGCATTAGACGAAATGCACAGTGTAGTACATTGTATATGAGTGAGTTGCACTGAAAAACTTAGAATTTACTGAAAAACCCGCATTAGACGAAATGCACAGTGTAGTACATTGTATATGAGTGAGTTGCACTGAAAAACTTAGAATTTACTGAAAAACCCGTATTAGACGAAATGCACAGTGTAGTACATTGTATATGAGTGAGTTGCACTGAAAAACTTAGAATTTACTGAAAAACCCGCATTAGACGAAATGCACAGTGTAGTACATTGTATATGAGTGAGTTGCACTGAAAAACTTAGAATTTACTGAAAAACCAGCATTAGACGAAATGCACAGTGTAGTACATTGTATATGAGTGAGTTGCACTGAAAAACTTAGAATTTACTGAAAAACCCGCATTAGACGAAATGCACAGTGTAGTACATTGTATATGAGTGAGTTGCACTGAAAAACTTAGAATTTACTGAAAAACCCGCATTAGACGAAATGCACAGTGTAGTACATTGTATATGAGTGAGTTGCACTGAAAAACTTAGAATTTACTGAAAAACCCGCATTAGACGAAATGCACAGTGTAGTACATTGTATATGAGTGAGTTGCACTGAAAAACTTAGAATTTACTGAAAAACCCGCATTAGACGAAATGCACAGTGTAGTACATTGTATATGAGTGAGTTGCACTGAAAAACTTAGAATTTACTGAAAAACCTGCATTAGACGAAATGCACAGTGTAGTACATTGTATATGAGTGAGTTGCACTGAAAAACTTAGAATTTACTGAAAAACCCGTATTAGACGAAATGCACAGTGTAGTACATTGTATATGAGTGAGTTGCACTGAAAAACTTAGAATTTACTGAAAAACCCGCATTAGACGAAATGCACAGTGTAGTACATTGTATATGAGTGAGTTGCACTGAAAAACTTAGAATTTACTGAAAAACCAGCATTAGACGAAATGCACAGTGTAGTACATTGTATATGAGTGAGTTGCACTAAAAAACTTAGAATTTACTGAAAAACCCGCATTAGACGAAATGCACAGTGTAGTACATTGTATATGAGTGAGTTGCACTGAAAAACTTAGAATTTACTGAAAAACCCGCATTAGACGAAATGCACAGTGTAGTACATAGTATATGAGTGAGTTGCACTGAAAAACTTAGAATTTACTGAAAAACCCGTATTAGACGAAATGCACAGTGTAGTACATAGTATATGAGTGAGTTGCACTGAAAAACTTAGAATTTACTGAAAAACCCGCATTAGACGAAATGCACAGTGTAGTACATTGTATATGAGTGAGTTGCACTGAAAAACTTAGAATTTACTAAAAAACCCGCATTAGACGAAATGCACAGTGTAGTACATAGTATATGAGTGAGTTGCACTGAAAAACTTAGAATTTACTGAAAAACCCGCATTAGACGAAATGCACAGTGTAGTACATAGTATATGAGTGAGTTGCACTGAAAAACTTAGAATTTACTGAAAAACACGCATTAGACGAAATGCACAGTGTAGTACATAGTATATGAGTGAGTTGCACTGAAATACTTAGAATTTACTGAAAAACCCGCATTAGAGGAAATGCACAGTGTAGTACATAGTATATGAGTGAGTTGCACTGAAAAACTTAGAATTTACTGAAAAACCCGCATTAGACGAAATGCACAGTGTAGTACATTGTATATGAGTGAGTTGCACTGAAAAACTTAGAATTTACTGAAAAACCCGCATTAGACGAAATGCACAGTGTAGTACATAGTATATGAGTGAGTTGCATGGGAAAACTTAGAATTTACTGAAAAACCGGCATTAGACAAAATGCACAGTGTAGTACACTGTATATGAGTGAGTTGCACTGAAAAACTTAGAATTTACTGAAAAACCCGCATTAGAGGAAATGCACAGTGTAGTACGTAGTATATGAGTGAGTTGCACTGAAAAACTTAGAATTTACTGAAAAACCCGCATTAGACGAAATGCACAGTGTAGTACATTGTATATGAGTGAGTTGCACTGAAAAACTTAGAATTTACTGAAAAACCCGCATTAGACGAAATGCACAGTGTAGTACATTGTATATGAGTGAGTTGTACGGAAAACTTAGAATTTACTGAAAAACCCGCATTAGATGAAATGCACAGTGTAGTACATTGTATATGAGTGAGTTGCACTGAAAAACTTAGAATTTACTGAAAAACCCGCATTAGACGAAATGCACAGTGTAGTACATTGTATATGAGTGAGTTGCACTGAAATACTTAGAATTTACTGAAAAACCCGCATTAGAGGAAATGCACAGTGTAGTACGTAGTATATGAGTGAGTTGCACTGAAAAACTTAGAATTTACTGAAAAACCCGCATTAGACGAAATGCACAGTGTAGTACATTGTATATGAGTGAGTTGCACTGAAAAACTTAGAATTTACTGAAAAACCCGCATTAGACGAAATGCACAGTGTAGTACATTGTATATGAGTGAGTTGTACGGAAAACTTAGAATTTACTGAAAAACCCGCATTAGATGAAATGCACAGTGTAGTACATTGTATATGAGTGAGTTGCACTGAAAAACTTAGAATTTACTGAAAAACCCGCATTAGACGAAATGCACAGTGTAGTACATTGTATATGAGTGAGTTGCACTGAAAAACTTAGAATTTACTGAAAAACCCGTATTAGACGAAATGCACAGTGTAGTACATTGTATATGAGTGAGTTGCACTGAAAAACTTAGAATTTACTGAAAAACCCGCATTAGACGAAATGCACAGTGTAGTACATTGTATATGAGTGAGTTGCACTGAAAAACTTAGAATTTACTGAAAAACCAGCATTAGACGAAATGCACAGTGTAGTACATTGTATATGAGTGAGTTGCACTGAAAAACTTAGAATTTACTGAAAAACCCGCATTAGACGAAATGCACAGTGTAGTACATTGTATATGAGTGAGTTGCACTGAAAAACTTAGAATTTACTGAAAAACCCGCATTAGACGAAATGCACAGTGTAGTACATTGTATATGAGTGAGTTGCACTGAAAAACTTAGAATTTACTGAAAAACCCGCATTAGACGAAATGCACAGTGTAGTACATTGTATATGAGTGAGTTGCACTGAAAAACTTAGAATTTACTGAAAAACCCGCATTAGACGAAATGCACAGTGTAGTACATTGTATATGAGTGAGTTGCACTGAAAAACTTAGAATTTACTGAAAAACCTGCATTAGACGAAATGCACAGTGTAGTACATTGTATATGAGTGAGTTGCACTGAAAAACTTAGAATTTACTGAAAAACCCGTATTAGACGAAATGCACAGTGTAGTACATTGTATATGAGTGAGTTGCACTGAAAAACTTAGAATTTACTGAAAAACCCGCATTAGACGAAATGCACAGTGTAGTACATTGTATATGAGTGAGTTGCACTGAAAAACTTAGAATTTACTGAAAAACCAGCATTAGACGAAATGCACAGTGTAGTACATTGTATATGAGTGAGTTGCACTAAAAAACTTAGAATTTACTGAAAAACCCGCATTAGACGAAATGCACAGTGTAGTACATTGTATATGAGTGAGTTGCACTGAAAAACTTAGAATTTATTGAAAAACCCGCATTAGACGAAATGCACAGTGTAGTACATAGTATATGAGTGAGTTGCACTGAAAAACTTAGAATTTACTGAAAAACCCGCATTAGACGAAATGCACAGTGTAGTACATAGTATATGAGTGAGTTGCACTGAAATACTTAGAATTTACTGAAAAACCCGCATTAGAGGAAATGCACAGTGTAGTACATAGTATATGAGTGAGTTGCACTGAAAAACTTAGAATTTACTGAAAAACGCGCATTAGACGAAATGCACAGTGTAGTACATTGTATATGAGTGAGTTGCACGGGAAAAATTAGAATTTACTGAAAAACCCGCATTAGACGAAATGCACAGTGTAGTACATAGTATATGAGTGAGTTGCACTGAAAAACTCAGAATTTACTGAACAACCCGCATTAGAAGAAATGCACAGTGTAGTACATTGTATATGAGTGAGTTGCACTGAAAAACTTAGAATTTACTGAAAAACCCGCATTAGACGAAATGCACAGTGTAGTACATTGTATATGAGTGAGTTGTACGGAAAAACTTAGAATTTACTGAAAAACCCGCATTAGATGAAATGCACAGTGTAGTACATAGTATATGAGTGAGTTGCACTGAAAAACTTAGAATTTACTGAAAAACCCGCATTAGACGAAATGCACAGTGTAGTACATAGTATATGAGTGAGTTGCACTGAAAAACTTAGAATTTACTGAAAAACCCGCATTAGACGAAATGCACAGTGTAGGACATTGTATATGAGTGAGTTGCACTGAAAAATTTAGAATTTACTGAAAAACCCGCATTAGACGAAATGCACAGTGTAGTACATAGTATATGAGTGAGTTGCACTGAAAAACTTAGAATTTACTGAAAAACCCGCATTAGACGAAATGCACAGTGTAGTATATAGTTTATGAGTGAGTTGCACTGAAAAACTTAGAATTTACTGAAAAACCCGCATTAGACGAAATGCACAGTGTAGTACATAGTATATGAGTGAGTTGCACTGAAATACTTAGAATTTTGAAAAACCCGCATTAGAGGAAATGCACAGTGTAGTACGTAGTATATGAGTGAGTTGCACTGAAAAACTTAGAATTTACTGAAAAACCCGCATTAGACAAAATGCACAGTGTAGTACATTGTATATGAGTGAGTTGCACTGAAAAACTTAGAATTTACTGAAAAACCCGCATTAGACGAAATGCACAGTGTAGTACATAGTATATGAGTGAGTTGCACTGAAAAACTTAGAATTTACTGAAAAACCCGTATTAGACGAAATGCACAGTGTAGTACATAGTATATGAGTGAGTTGCACTGAAAAACTTAGAATTTACTGAAAAACCCGCATTAGACGAAATGCACAGTGTAGTACATTGTATATGAGTGAGTTGCACTGAAAAACTTAGAATTTACTGAAAAACCCGCATTAGACGAAATGCACAGTGTAGTACATAGTATATGAGTGAGTTGCACTGAAAAACTTAGAATTTACTGAAAAACCCGCATTAGACGAAATGCACAGTGTAGTACATAGTATATGAGTGAGTTGCACTGAAAAACTTAGAATTTACTGAAAAACGCGCATTAGACGAAATGCACAGTGTAGTACATTGTATATGAGTGAGTTGCACGGGAAAAATTAGAATTTACTGAAAAACCCGCATTAGACGAAATGCACAGTGTAGTACATAGTATATGAGTGAGTTGCACTGAAAAACTCAGAATTTACTGAACAACCCGCATTAGAAGAAATGCACAGTGTAGTACATTGTATATGAGTGAGTTGCACTGAAAAACTTAGAATTTACTGAAAAACCCGCATTAGACGAAATGCACAGTGTAGTACATTGTATATGAGTGAGTTGTACGGAAAAACTTAGAATTTACTGAAAAACCCGCATTAGATGAAATGCACAGTGTAGTACATAGTATATGAGTGAGTTGCACTGAAAAACTTAGAATTTACTGAAAAACCCGCATTAGACGAAATGCACAGTGTAGTACATAGTATATGAGTGAGTTGCACTGAAAAACTTAGAATTTACTGAAAAACCCGCATTAGACGAAATGCACAGTGTAGGACATTGTATATGAGTGAGTTGCACTGAAAAATTTAGAATTTACTGAAAAACCCGCATTAGACGAAATGCACAGTGTAGTACATAGTATATGAGTGAGTTGCACTGAAAAACTTAGAATTTACTGAAAAACCCGCATTAGACGAAATGCACAGTGTAGTATATAGTTTATGAGTGAGTTGCACTGAAAAACTTAGAATTTACTGAAAAACCCGCATTAGAAGAAATGCACAGTGTAGTACATAGTATATGAGTGAGTTGCACTGAAATACTTAGAATTTTGAAAAACCCGCATTAGAGGAAATGCACAGTGTAGTACGTAGTATATGAGTGAGTTGCACTGAAAAACTTAGAATTTACTGAAAAACCCGCATTAGACAAAATGCACAGTGTAGTACATTGTATATGAGTGAGTTGCACTGAAAAACTTAGAATTTACTGAAAAACCCGCATTAGACGAAATGCACAGTGTAGTACATAGTATATGAGTGAGTTGCACTGAAAAACTTAGAATTTACTGAAAAACCCGTATTAGACGAAATGCACAGTGTAGTACATAGTATATGAGTGAGTTGCACTGAAAAACTTAGAATTTACTGAAAAACCCGCATTAGACGAAATGCACAGTGTAGTACATTGTATATGAGTGAGTTGCACTGAAAAACTTAGAATTTACTGAAAAACCCGCATTAGACGAAATGCACAGTGTAGTACATAGTATATGAGTGAGTTGCACTGAAAAACTTAGAATTTACTGAAAAACCCGCATTAGACGAAATGCACAGTGTAGTACATAGTATATGAGTGAGTTGCACTGAAATACTTAGAATTTACTGAAAAACCCGCATTAGAGGAAATGCACAGTGTAGTACATAGTATATGAGTGAGTTGCACTGAAAAACTTAGAATTTACTGAAAAACCCGCATTAGACGAAATGCACAGTGTAGTACATTGTATATGAGTGAGTTGCACTGAAAAACTTAGAATTTACTGAAAAACCCGCATTAGACGAAATGCACAGTGTAGTACATAGTATATGAGTGAGTTGCATGGGAAAACTTAGAATTTACTGAAAAACCGGCATTAGACAAAATGCACAGTGTAGTACACTGTATATGAGTGAGTTGCACTGAAAAACTTAGAATTTACTGAAAAACCCGCATTAGACGAAATGCACAGTGTAGTACATAGTATATGAGTGAGTTGCATGGGAAAACTTAGAATTTACTGAAAAACCCGCATTAGACAAAATGCACAGTGTAGTACATTGTATATGAGTGAGTTGCACTGAAAAACTTAGAATTTACTGAAAAACCCGCATTAGACGAAATGCACAGTGTAGTACATAGTATATGAGTGAGTTGCACTGAAATACTTAGAATTTACTGAAAAACCCGCATTAGAGGAAATGCACAGTGTAGTACGTAGTATATGAGTGAGTTGCACTGAAAAACTTAGAATTTACTGAAAAACCCGCATTAGACGAAATGCACAGTGTAGTACATTGTATATGAGTGAGTTGCACTGAAAAACTTAGAATTTACTGAAAAACCCGCATTAGACGAAATGCACAGTGTAGTACATTGTATATGAGTGAGTTGTACGGAAAACTTAGAATTTACTGAAAAACCCGCATTAGATGAAATGCACAGTGTAGTACATAGTATATGAGTGAGTTGCACTGAAAAACTTAGAATTTACTGAAAAACCCGCATTAGACGAAATGCACAGTGTAGTACATTGTATATGAGTGAGTTGCACTGAAAAATTTAGAATTTACTGAAAAACCCGCATTAGACGAAATGCACAGTGTAGTACATAGTATATGAGTGAGTTGCACTGAAAAACTTAGAATTTACTGAAAAACCCGCATTAGACGAAATGCACAGTGTAGTACATAGTATATGAGTGAGTTGCACTGAAAAACTTAGAATTTACTGAAAAACCCGCATTAGACGAAATGCACAGTGTAGTACATAGTATATGAGTGAGTTGCACTGAAAATCTTAGAATTTACTGAAAAACCCGCATTAGACGAAATGCACAGTGTAGTACATTGTATATGAGTGAGTTGCACTGAAAAACTTAGAATTTACTGAAAAACCCGCATTAGACGAAATGCACAGTGTAGTACATAGTATATGAGTGAGTTGCACTGAAAAACTTAGAATTTACTGAAAAACCCTCATTAGACGAAATGCACAGTGTAGTACATAGTATATGAGTGAGTTGCACTGAAAAATTTAGAATTTACTGAAAAACCCGCATTAGAGGAAATGCACAGTGTAGTACATAGTATATGAGTGAGTTGCACTGAAAAACTTAGAATTTACTGAAAAACCCGCATTAGACGAAATGCACAGTGTAGTACATTGTATATGAGTGAGTTGCACTGAAAAACTTAGAATTTACTGAAAAACCCGCATTAGACGAAATGCACAGTGTAGTACATTGTATATGAGTGAGTTGCACTGAAAAACTTAGAATTTACTGAAAAACCCGCATTAGACGAAATGCACAGTGTAGTACATTGTATATGAGTGAGTTGCACGGGAAAAATTAGAATTTACTGAAAAACCCGCATTAGACGAAATGCACAGTGTAGTACATAGTATATGAGTGAGTTGCACTGAAAAACTCAGAATTTACTGAACAACCCGCATTAGAAGAAATGCACAGTGTAGTACATTGTATATGAGTGAGTTGCACTGAAAAACTTAGAATTTACTGAAAAACCCGCATTAGACGAAATGCACAGTGTAGTACATTGTATATGAGTGAGTTGTACGGAAAAACTTAGAATTTACTGAAAAACCCGCATTAGATGAAATGCACAGTGTAGTACATAGTATATGAGTGAGTTGCACTGAAAAACTTAGAATTTATGAAAAACCCGCATTAGACGAAATGCACAGTGTAGTACATAGTATATGAGTGAGTTGCACTGAAAAACTTAGAATTTACTGAAAAACCCGCATTAGACGAAATGCACAGTGTAGGACATTGTATATGAGTGAGTTGCACTGAAAAATTTAGAATTTACTGAAAAACCCGCATTAGACGAAATGCACAGTGTAGTACATAGTATATGAGTGAGTTGCACTGAAAAACTTAGAATTTACTGAAAAACCCGCATTAGACGAAATGCACAGTGTAGTATATAGTTTATGAGTGAGTTGCACTGAAAAACTTAGAATTTACTGAAAAACCCGCATTAGACGAAATGCACAGTGTAGTACATAGTATATGAGTGAGTTGCACTGAAATACTTAGAATTTTGAAAAACCCGCATTAGAGGAAATGCACAGTGTAGTACGTAGTATATGAGTGAGTTGCACTGAAAAACTTAGAATTTACTGAAAAACCCGCATTAGACAAAATGCACAGTGTAGTACATAGTATATGAGTGAGTTGCACTGAAATACTTAGAATTTACTGAAAAACCCGCATTAGAGGAAATGCACAGTGTAGTACATAGTATATGAGTGAGTTGCACTGAAAAACTTAGAATTTACTGAAAAACCCGCATTAGACGAAATGCACAGTGTAGTACATTGTATATGAGTGAGTTGCACTGAAAAACTTAGAATTTACTGAAAAACCCGCATTAGACGAAATGCACAGTGTAGTACATAGTATATGAGTGAGTTGCATGGGAAAACTTAGAATTTACTGAAAAACCGGCATTAGACAAAATGCACAGTGTAGTACACTGTATATGAGTGAGTTGCACTGAAAAACTTAGAATTTACTGAAAAACCCGCATTAGACGAAATGCACAGTGTAGTACATAGTATATGAGTGAGTTGCATGGGAAAACTTAGAATTTACTGAAAAACCCGCATTAGACAAAATGCACAGTGTAGTACATTGTATATGAGTGAGTTGCACTGAAAAACTTAGAATTTACTGAAAAACCCGCATTAGACGAAATGCACAGTGTAGTACATAGTATATGAGTGAGTTGCACTGAAATACTTAGAATTTACTGAAAAACCCGCATTAGAGGAAATGCACAGTGTAGTACGTAGTATATGAGTGAGTTGCACTGAAAAACTTAGAATTTACTGAAAAACCCGCATTAGACGAAATGCACAGTGTAGTACATTGTATATGAGTGAGTTGCACTGAAAAACTTAGAATTTACTGAAAAACCCGCATTAGACGAAATGCACAGTGTAGTACATTGTATATGAGTGAGTTGTACGGAAAACTTAGAATTTACTGAAAAACCCGCATTAGATGAAATGCACAGTGTAGTACATAGTATATGAGTGAGTTGCACTGAAAAACTTAGAATTTACTGAAAAACCCGCATTAGACGAAATGCACAGTGTAGTACATTGTATATGAGTGAGTTGCACTGAAAAATTTAGAATTTACTGAAAAACCCGCATTAGACGAAATGCACAGTGTAGTACATAGTATATGAGTGAGTTGCACTGAAAAACTTAGAATTTACTGAAAAACCCGCATTAGACGAAATGCACAGTGTAGTACATAGTATATGAGTGAGTTGCACTGAAAAACTTAGAATTTACTGAAAAACCCGCATTAGACGAAATGCACAGTGTAGTACATAGTATATGAGTGAGTTGCACTGAAAATCTTAGAATTTACTGAAAAACCCGCATTAGACGAAATGCACAGTGTAGTACATTGTATATGAGTGAGTTGCACTGAAAAACTTAGAATTTACTGAAAAACCCGCATTAGACGAAATGCACAGTGTAGTACATAGTATATGAGTGAGTTGCACTGAAAAACTTAGAATTTACTGAAAAACCCGCATTAGACGAAATGCACAGTGTAGTACATAGTATATGAGTGAGTTGCACTGAAAAATTTAGAATTTACTGAGAAACCCGCATTAGAGGAAATGCACAGTGTAGTACATAGTATATGAGTGAGTTGCACTGAAAAACTTAGAATTTACTGAAAAACCCGCATTAGACGAAATGCACAGTGTAGTACATTGTATATGAGTGAGTTGCACTGAAAAACTTAGAATTTACTGAAAAACCCGCATTAGACGAAATGCACAGTGTAGTACATTGTATATGAGTGAGTTGCACTGAAAAACTTAGAATTTACTGAAAAACCCGCATTAGACGAAATGCACAGTGTAGTACATTGTATATGAGTGAGTTGCACTGAAAAACTTAGAATTTACTGAAAAACCCGCATTAGACGAAATGCACAGTGTAGTACATTGTATATGAGTGAGTTGCACTGAAAAACTTAGAATTTACTGAAAAACCCGTATTAGACGAAATGCACAGTGTAGTACATTGTATATGAGTGAGTTGCACTGAAAAACTTAGAATTTACTGAAAAACCCGCATTAGACGAAATGCACAGTGTAGTACATTGTATATGAGTGAGTTGCACTGAAAAACTTAGAATTTACTGAAAAACCAGCATTAGACGAAATGCACAGTGTAGTACATTGTATATGAGTGAGTTGCACTAAAAAACTTAGAATTTACTGAAAAACCCGCATTAGACGAAATGCACAGTGTAGTACATTGTATATGAGTGAGTTGCACTGAAAAACTTAGAATTTATTGAAAAACCCGCATTAGACGAAATGCACAGTGTAGTACATAGTATATGAGTGAGTTGCACTGAAAAACTTAGAATTTACTGAAAAACCCGCATTAGACGAAATGCACAGTGTAGTACATAGTATATGAGTGAGTTGCACTGAAATACTTAGAATTTACTGAAAAACCCGCATTAGAGGAAATGCACAGTGTAGTACATAGTATATGAGTGAGTTGCACTGAAAAACTTAGAATTTACTGAAAAACGCGCATTAGACGAAATGCACAGTGTAGTACATTGTATATGAGTGAGTTGCACGGGAAAAATTAGAATTTACTGAAAAACCCGCATTAGACGAAATGCACAGTGTAGTACATAGTATATGAGTGAGTTGCACTGAAAAACTCAGAATTTACTGAACAACCCGCATTAGAAGAAATGCACAGTGTAGTACATTGTATATGAGTGAGTTGCACTGAAAAACTTAGAATTTACTGAAAAACCCGCATTAGACGAAATGCACAGTGTAGTACATTGTATATGAGTGAGTTGTACGGAAAAACTTAGAATTTACTGAAAAACCCGCATTAGATGAAATGCACAGTGTAGTACATAGTATATGAGTGAGTTGCACTGAAAAACTTAGAATTTACTGAAAAACCCGCATTAGACGAAATGCACAGTGTAGTACATAGTATATGAGTGAGTTGCACTGAAAAACTTAGAATTTACTGAAAAACCCGCATTAGACGAAATGCACAGTGTAGGACATTGTATATGAGTGAGTTGCACTGAAAAATTTAGAATTTACTGAAAAACCCGCATTAGACGAAATGCACAGTGTAGTACATAGTATATGAGTGAGTTGCACTGAAAAACTTAGAATTTACTGAAAAACCCGCATTAGACGAAATGCACAGTGTAGTATATAGTTTATGAGTGAGTTGCACTGAAAAACTTAGAATTTACTGAAAAACCCGCATTAGACGAAATGCACAGTGTAGTACATAGTATATGAGTGAGTTGCACTGAAAAACTTAGAATTTACTGAAAAACCCGCATTAGACGAAATGCACAGTGTAGTACATAGTATATGAGTGAGTTGCACTGAAATACTTAGAATTTTGAAAAACCCGCATTAGAGGAAATGCACAGTGTAGTACGTAGTATATGAGTGAGTTGCACTGAAAAACTTAGAATTTACTGAAAAACCAGCATTAGACAAAATGCACAGTGTAGTACATTGTATATGAGTGAGTTGCACTGAAAAACTTAGAATTTACTGAAAAACCCGCATTAGACGAAATGCACAGTGTAGTACATAGTATATGAGTGAGTTGCACTGAAAAACTTAGAATTTACTGAAAAACCCGTATTAGACGAAATGCACAGTGTAGTACATAGTATATGAGTGAGTTGCACTGAAAAACTTAGAATTTACTGAAAAACCCGCATTAGACGAAATGCACAGTGTAGTACATTGTATATGAGTGAGTTGCACTGAAAAACTTAGAATTTACTGAAAAACCCGCATTAGACGAAATGCACAGTGTAGTACATAGTATATGAGTGAGTTGCACTGAAAAACTTAGAATTTACTGAAAAACCCGCATTAGACGAAATGCACAGTGTAGTACATAGTATATGAGTGAGTTGCACTGAAAAACTTAGAATTTACTGAAAAACCCGCATTAGACGAAATGCACAGTGTAGTACATAGTATATGAGTGAGTTGCACTGAAATACTTAGAATTTACTGAAAAACCCGCATTAGAGGAAATGCACAGTGTAGTACATAGTATATGAGTGAGTTGCACTGAAAAACTTAGAATTTACTGAAAAACCCGCATTAGACGAAATGCACAGTGTAGTACATTGTATATGAGTGAGTTGCACTGAAAAACTTAGAATTTACTGAAAAACCCGCATTAGACGAAATGCACAGTGTAGTACATAGTATATGAGTGAGTTGCATGGGAAAACTTAGAATTTACTGAAAAACCGGCATTAGACAAAATGCACAGTGTAGTACACTGTATATGAGTGAGTTGCACTGAAAAACTTAGAATTTACTGAAAAACCCGCATTAGACGAAATGCACAGTGTAGTACATAGTATATGAGTGAGTTGCATGGGAAAACTTAGAATTTACTGAAAAACCCGCATTAGACAAAATGCACAGTGTAGTACATTGTATATGAGTGAGTTGCACTGAAAAACTTAGAATTTACTGAAAAACCCGCATTAGACGAAATGCACAGTGTAGTACATAGTATATGAGTGAGTTGCACTGAAATACTTAGAATTTACTGAAAAACCCGCATTAGAGGAAATGCACAGTGTAGTACGTAGTATATGAGTGAGTTGCACTGAAAAACTTAGAATTTACTGAAAAACCCGCATTAGACGAAATGCACAGTGTAGTACATTGTATATGAGTGAGTTGCACTGAAAAACTTAGAATTTACTGAAAAACCCGCATTAGACGAAATGCACAGTGTAGTACATTGTATATGAGTGAGTTGTACGGAAAACTTAGAATTTACTGAAAAACCCGCATTAGATGAAATGCACAGTGTAGTACATAGTATATGAGTGAGTTGCACTGAAAAACTTAGAATTTACTGAAAAACCCGCATTAGACGAAATGCACAGTGTAGTACATTGTATATGAGTGAGTTGCACTGAAAAATTTAGAATTTACTGAAAAACCCGCATTAGACGAAATGCACAGTGTAGTACATAGTATATGAGTGAGTTGCACTGAAAAACTTAGAATTTACTGAAAAACCCGCATTAGACGAAATGCACAGTGTAGTACATAGTATATGAGTGAGTTGCACTGAAAAACTTAGAATTTACTGAAAAACCCGCATTAGACGAAATGCACAGTGTAGTACATAGTATATGAGTGAGTTGCACTGAAAATCTTAGAATTTACTGAAAAACCCGCATTAGACGAAATGCACAGTGTAGTACATTGTATATGAGTGAGTTGCACTGAAAAACTTAGAATTTACTGAAAAACCCGCATTAGACGAAATGCACAGTGTAGTACATAGTATATGAGTGAGTTGCACTGAAAAACTTAGAATTTACTGAAAAACCCGCATTAGACGAAATGCACAGTGTAGTACATAGTATATGAGTGAGTTGCACTGAAAAATTTAGAATTTACTGAAAAACCCGCATTAGACGAAATGCACAGTGTAGTACATAGTATATGAGTGAGTTGCACTGAAATACTTAGAATTTACTGAAAAACCCGCATTAGAGGAAATGCACAGTGTAGTACATAGTATATGAGTGAGTTGCACTGAAAAACTTAGAATTTACTGAAAAACGCGCATTAGACGAAATGCACAGTGTAGTACATTGTATATGAGTGTGTTGCACGGGAAAACTTAGAATTTACTGAAAAACCCGCATTAGACGAAATGCACAGTGTAGTACATAGTATATGAGTGAGTTGCACTGAAAAACTCAGAATTTACTGAACAACCCGCATTAGAAGAAATGCACAGTGTAGTACATTGTATATGAGTGAGTTACACTGAAAAACTTAGAATTTACTGAAAAACCCGCATTAGACGAAATGCACAGTGTAGTACATTGTATATGAGTGAGTTGCACTGAAAAATTTAGAATTTACTGAAAAACCCGCATTAGACGAAATGCACAGTGTAGTACATAGTATATGAGTGAGTTGCACTGAAAAACTTAGAATTTACTGAAAAACCCGCATTAGACGAAATGCACAGTGTAGTATATAGTTTGAGTGAGTTGCACTGAAAAACTTAGAATTTACTGAAAAACCCGCATTAGACGAAATGCACAGTGTAGTACATTGTATATGAGTGAGTTGCACTGAAAAACTTAGAATTTACTGAAAAACCCGCATTAGACGAAATGCACAGTGTAGTACATAGTATATGAGTGAGTTGCACTGAAAAACTTAGAATTTACTGAAAAACCCGCATTAGACGAAATGCACAGTGTAGTACATAGTATAAGAGTGAGTTGCATGGGAAAACTTAGAATTTACTGAAAAACCCGCATTAGACAAAATGCACAGTGTAGTACATAGTATATGAGTGAGTTGCACTGAAAAACTTAGAATTTACTGAAAAACCCGCATTAGACGAAATGCACAGTGTAGTATATAGTTTATGAGTGAGTTGCACTGAAAAACTTAGAATTTACTGAAAAACCCGCATTAGACGAAATGCACAGTGTAGTACATAGTATATGAGTGAGTTGCACTGAAAAACTTAGAATTTACTGAAAAACCCGCATTAGACGAAATGCACAGTGTAGTACATAGTATATGAGTGAGTTGCACTGAAATACTTAGAATTTTGAAAAACCCGCATTAGAGGAAATGCACAGTGTAGTACGTAGTATATGAGTGAGTTGCACTGAAAAACTTAGAATTTACTGAAAAACCCGCATTAGACAAAATGCACAGTGTAGTACATTGTATATGAGTGAGTTGCACTGAAAAACTTAGAATTTACTGAAAAACCCGCATTAGACGAAATGCACAGTGTAGTACATAGTATATGAGTGAGTTGCACTGAAAAACTTAGAATTTACTGAAAAACCCGTATTAGACGAAATGCACAGTGTAGTACATAGTATATGAGTGAGTTGCACTGAAAAACTTAGAATTTACTGAAAAACCCGCATTAGACGAAATGCACAGTGTAGTACATTGTATATGAGTGAGTTGCACTGAAAAACTTAGAATTTACTGAAAAACCCGCATTAGACGAAATGCACAGTGTAGTACATAGTATATGAGTGAGTTGCACTGAAAAACTTAGAATTTACTGAAAAACCCGCATTAGACGAAATGCACAGTGTAGTACATAGTATATGAGTGAGTTGCACTGAAAAACTTAGAATTTACTGAAAAACCCGCATTAGACGAAATGCACAGTGTAGTACATAGTATATGAGTGAGTTGCACTGAAATACTTAGAATTTACTGAAAAACCCGCATTAGAGGAAATGCACAGTGTAGTACATAGTATATGAGTGAGTTGCACTGAAAAACTTAGAATTTACTGAAAAACCCGCATTAGACGAAATGCACAGTGTAGTACATTGTATATGAGTGAGTTGCACTGAAAAACTTAGAATTTACTGAAAAACCCGCATTAGACGAAATGCACAGTGTAGTACATAGTATATGAGTGAGTTGCATGGGAAAACTTAGAATTTACTGAAAAACCGGCATTAGACAAAATGCACAGTGTAGTACACTGTATATGAGTGAGTTGCACTGAAAAACTTAGAATTTACTGAAAAACCCGCATTAGACGAAATGCACAGTGTAGTACATAGTATATGAGTGAGTTGCATGGGAAAACTTAGAATTTACTGAAAAACCCGCATTAGACAAAATGCACAGTGTAGTACATTGTATATGAGTGAGTTGCACTGAAAAACTTAGAATTTACTGAAAAACCCGCATTAGACGAAATGCACAGTGTAGTACATAGTATATGAGTGAGTTGCACTGAAATACTTAGAATTTACTGAAAAACCCGCATTAGAGGAAATGCACAGTGTAGTACGTAGTATATGAGTGAGTTGCACTGAAAAACTTAGAATTTACTGAAAAACCCGCATTAGACGAAATGCACAGTGTAGTACATTGTATATGAGTGAGTTGCACTGAAAAACTTAGAATTTACTGAAAAACCCGCATTAGACGAAATGCACAGTGTAGTACATTGTATATGAGTGAGTTGTACGGAAAACTTAGAATTTACTGAAAAACCCGCATTAGATGAAATGCACAGTGTAGTACATAGTATATGAGTGAGTTGCACTGAAAAACTTAGAATTTACTGAAAAACCCGCATTAGACGAAATGCACAGTGTAGTACATTGTATATGAGTGAGTTGCACTGAAAAATTTAGAATTTACTGAAAAACCCGCATTAGACGAAATGCACAGTGTAGTACATAGTATATGAGTGAGTTGCACTGAAAAACTTAGAATTTACTGAAAAACCCGCATTAGACGAAATGCACAGTGTAGTACATAGTATATGAGTGAGTTGCACTGAAAAACTTAGAATTTACTGAAAAACCCGCATTAGACGAAATGCACAGTGTAGTACATTGTATATGAGTGAGTTGCACTGAAAATCTTAGAATTTACTGAAAAACCCGCATTAGACGAAATGCACAGTGTAGTACATTGTATATGAGTGAGTTGCACTGAAAAACTTAGAATTTACTGAAAAACCCGCATTAGACGAAATGCACAGTGTAGTACATAGTATATGAGTGAGTTGCACTGAAAAACTTAGAATTTACTGAAAAACCCGCATTAGACGAAATGCACAGTGTAGTACATAGTATATGAGTGAGTTGCACTGAAAAATTTAGAATTTACTGAAAAACCCGCATTAGACGAAATGCACAGTGTAGTACATAGTATATGAGTGAGTTGCACTGAAATACTTAGAATTTACTGAAAAACCCGCATTAGAGGAAATGCACAGTGTAGTACATAGTATATGAGTGAGTTGCACTGAAAAACTTAGAATTTACTGAAAAACGCGCATTAGACGAAATGCACAGTGTAGTACATTGTATATGAGTGTGTTGCTCGGGAAAACTTAGAATTTACTGAAAAACCCGCATTAGACGAAATGCACAGTGTAGTACATAGTATATGAGTGAGTTGCACTGAAAAACTCAGAATTTACTGAACAACCCGCATTAGAAGAAATGCACAGTGTAGTACATTGTATATGAGTGAGTTACACTGAAAAACTTAGAATTTACTGAAAAACCCGCATTAGACGAAATGCACAGTGTAGTACATTGTATATGAGTGAGTTGCACTGAAAAATTTAGAATTTACTGAAAAACCCGCATTAGACGAAATGCACAGTGTAGTACATAGTATATGAGTGAGTTGCACTGAAAAACTTAGAATTTACTGAAAAACCCGCATTAGACGAAATGCACAGTGTAGTATATAGTTTATGAGTGAGTTGCACTGAAAAACTTAGAATTTACTGAAAAACCCGCATTAGACGAAATGCACAGTGTAGTACATAGTATATGAGTGAGTTGCACTGAAAAACTTAGAATTTACTGAAAAACCCGCATTAGAAAAAATGCACAGTGTAGTTCATTGTATATGAGTGAGTTGCACTGAAAAACTTAGAATTTACTGAAAAACCCGCATTAGACGAAATGCACAGTGTAGTACATAGTATATGAGTGAGTTGCATGGGAAAACTTAGAATTTACTGAAAAACCCGCATTAGACAAAATGCAAAGTGTAGTACATTGTATATGAGTGAGTTGCACTGAAAAACTTAGAATTTACTGAAAAACCCGCATTAGACGAAATGCACAGTGTAGTACATAGTATATGAGTGAGTTGCACTGAAATACTTAGAATTTACTGAAAAACCCGCATTAGAGGAAATGCACAGTGTAGTACGTAGTATATGAGTGAGTTGCACTGAAAAACTTAGAATTTACTGAAAAACCCGCATTAGACGAAATGCACAGTGTAGTACGTTGTATATGAGTGAGTTGCACTGAAAAACTTAGAATTTACTGAAAAACCCGCATTAGACGAAATGCACAGTGTAGTACATTGTATATGAGTGAGTTGTACGGAAAAACTTAGAATTTACTGAAAAACCCGCATTAGATGAAATGCACAGTGTAGTAAATAGTATATGAGTGAGTTGCACTGAAAAACTTAGAATTTACTGAAAAACCCGCATTAGACAAAATGCACAGTGTAGTACATAGTATATGAGTGAGTTGCACTGAAATACTTAGAATTTACTGAAAAACCCGCATTAGACGAAATGCACAGTGTAGTACATTGTATATGAGTGAGTTGCACTGAAAAACTTAGAATTTACTGAAAAACCCGCATTAGACGAAATGCACAGTGTAGTACATAGTATATGAGTGAGTTGCACTGAAAAACTTAGAATTTACTGAAAAACCCGCATTAGACGAAATGCACAGTGTAGTACATAGTATAAGAGTGAGTTGCATGGGAAAACTTAGAATTTACTGAAAAACCCGCATTAGACAAAATGCACAGTGTAGTACATAGTATATGAGTGAGTTGCACTGAAAAACTTAGAATTTACTGAAAAACCCGCATTAGACGAAATGCACAGTGTAGTACATAGTATATGAGTGAGTTGCACTGAAAAATTTAGAATTTACTGAAAAACCCGCATTAGACGAAATGCACAGTGTAGTACATAGTATATGAGTGAGTTGCATGGGAAAACTTAGAATTTACTGAAAAAACCCGCATTAGACAAAATGCACAGTGTAGTACATTGTATATGAGTGAGTTGCACTGAAAAACTTAGAATTTACTGAAAAACCCGCATTAGACGAAATGCACAGTGTAGTACATAGTATATGAGTGAGTTGCATGGGAAAACTTAGAATTTACTGAAAAACCCGCATTAGACAAAATGCACCGTGTAGTACATTGTATATGAGTGAGTTGCACTGAAAAACTTAGAATTTACTGAAAAACCCGCATTAGACGAAATGCACAGTGTAGTACATAGTATATGAGTGAGTTGCACTGAAATACTTAGAATTTACTGAAAAACCCGCATTAGAGGAAATGCACAGTGTAGTACGTAGTATATGAGTGAGTTGCACTGAAAAACTTAGAATTTACTGAAAAACACGCATTAGACGAAATGCACAGTGTAGTACATTGTATATGAGTGAGTTGCACTGAAAAACTTAGAATTTACTGAAAAACCCGCATTAGACGAAATGCACAGTGTAGTACATAGTATATGAGTGAGTTGCACTGAAAAACTTAGAATTTACTGAAAAACCCGCATTAGACGAAATGCACAGTGTAGTACATAGTATATGAGTGAGTTGCCTGGGAAAACTTAGAATTTACTGAAAAACCCGCATTAGACAAAATGCACAGTGTAGTACATTGTATATGAGTGAGTTGCACTGAAAAACTTAGAATTTACTGAAAAACCCGCATTAGACGAAATGCACAGTGTAGTACATAGTATATGAGTGAGTTGCATGGGAAAACTTAGAATTTACTGAAAAACCCGCATTAGACAAAATGCACCGTGTAGTACATTGTATATGAGTGAGTTGCACTGAAAAACTTAGAATTTACTGAAAAACCCGCATTAGACGAAATGCACAGTGTAGTACATAGTATATGAGTGAGTTGCACTGAAATACTTAGAATTTACTGAAAAACCCGCATTAGAGGAAATGCACAGTGTAGTACGTAGTATATGAGTGAGTTGCACTGAAAAACTTAGAATTTACTGAAAAACACGCATTAGACGAAATGCACAGTGTAGTACATTGTATATGAGTGAGTTGCACTGAAAAACTTAGAATTTACTGAAAAACCCGCATTAGACGAAATGCACAGTGTAGTACATTGTATATGAGTGAGTTGTACGGAAAAACTTAGAATTTACTGAAAAACCCGCATTAGATGAAATGCACAGTGTAGTACATAGTATATGAGTGAGTTGCACTGAAAAACTTAGAATTTACTGAAAAACCCGCATTAGACGAAATGCACAGTGTAGTACATTGTATATGAGTGAGTTGCACTGAAAAACTTAGAATTTACTGAAAAACCCGCATTAGAAGAAATGCACAGCGTAGTACATAGTATATGAGTGAGCTGCACTGAAAAACTTAGAATTTACTGAAAAACGCGCATTAGACGAAATGCACAGTGTAGTACATTGTATATGAGTGAGTTGCACGGGAAAACTTAGAATTTACTGAAAAACCCGCATTAGATGAAATGCACAGTGTAGTAAATAGTATATGAGTGAGTTGCACTGAAAAACTTAGAATTTACTGAAAAACCCGCATTAGACAAAATGCACAGTGTAGTACATAGTATATGAGTGAGTTGCACTGAAAAACTTAGAATTTACTAAAAAACCCGCATTAGACGAAATGCACAGTGTAGTACATTGTATATGAGTGAGTTGCACTGAAAAACTTAGAATTTACTGAAAAACCCGCATTAGACGAAATGCACAGTGTAGTACATAGTATATGAGTGAGTTGCACTGAAAAACTTAGAATTTACTGAAAAACCCGCATTAGACGAAATGCACAGTGTAGTACATAGTATAAGAGTGAGTTGCATGGGAAAACTTAGAATTTACTGAAAAACCCGCATTAGACAAAATGCACAGTGTAGTACATAGTATATGAGTGAGTTGCACTGAAAAACTTAGAATTTACTGAAAAACCCGCATTAGACGAAATGCACAGTGTAGTACATTGTATATGAGTGAGTTGCACTGAAATACTTAGAATTTACTGAAAAACCCGCATTAGAGGAAATGCACAGTGTAGTACGTAGTATATGAGTGAGTTGCACTGAAAAACTTAGAATTTACTGAAAAACCCGCATTAGACGAAATGCACAGTGTAGTACATTGTATATGAGTGAGTTGCACTGAAAAACTTAGAATTTACTGAAAAACACGCATTAGACGAAATGCACAGTGTAGTACATAGTATATGAGTGAGTTGCATGGGAAAACTTAGAATTTACTGAAAAACCCGCATTAGACAAAATGCTCCGTGTAGTACATTGTATATGAGTGAGTTGCACTGAAAAACTTAGAATTTACTGAAAAACCCGCATTAGACGAAATGCACAGTGTAGTACATAGTATATGAGTGAGTTGCACTGAAATACTTAGAATTTACTGAAAAACCCGCATTAGAGGAAATGCACAGTGTAGTACGTAGTATATGAGTGAGTTGCACTGAAAAACTTAGAATTTACTGAAAAACACGCATTAGACGAAATGCACAGTGTAGTACATTGTATATGAGTGATTTGCACTGAAAAACTTAGAATTTACTGAAAAACCCGCATTAGACGAAATGCACAGTGTAGTACATTGTATATGAGTGAGTTGTACGGAAAAACTTAGAATTTACTGAAAAACCCGCATTAGATGAAATGCACAGTGTAGTACAAGTATATGAGTGAGTTGCACTGAAAAACTTAGAATTTACTGAAAAACCCGCATTAGACGAAATGCACAGTGTAGTACATTGTATATGAGTGAGTTGCACTGAAAAACTTAGAATTTACTGAAAAACCCGCATTAGAAGAAATGCACAGCGTAGTACATAGTATATGAGTGAGCTGCACTGAAAAACTTAGAATTTACTGAAAAACGCGCATTAGACGAAATGCACAGTGTAGTACATTGTATATGAGTGAGTTGCACGGGAAAACTTAGAATTTACTGAAAAACCCGCATTAGACGAAATGCACAGTGTAGTACATAGTATATGAGTGAGTTGCACTGAAAAACTTAGAATTTACTGAAAAACCCGCATTAGACGAAATGCACAGTGTAGTACATTGTATATGAGTGAGTTGCACTGAAAAACTTAGAATTTACTGAAAAACCCGCATTAGACGAAATGCACAGTGTAGTACATAGTATATGAGTGAGTTGCATGGGAAAACTTAGAATTTACTGAAAAACCCGCATTAGACAAAATGCACAGTGTAGTACATTGTATATGAGTGAGTTGCACTGAAAAACTTAGAATTTACTGAAAAACCCGCATTAGACGAAATGCACAGTGTAGTACATAGTATATGAGTGAGTTGCACTGAAATACTTAGAATTTACTGAAAAACCCGCATTAGAGGAAATGCACAGTGTAGTACGTAGTATATGAGTGAGTTGCACTGAAAAACTTAGAATTTACTGAAAAACCCGCATTAGACGAAATGCACAGTGTAGTACATTGTATATGAGTGAGTTGCACTGAAAAACTTAGAATTTACTGAAAAACCCGCATTAGACGAAATGCACAGTGTAGTACATAGTATATGAGTGAGTTGCACTGAAATACTTAGAATTTACTGAAAAACCCGCATTAGAGGAAATGCACAGTGTAGTACGTAGTATATGAGTGAGTTGCACTGAAAAACTTAGAATTTACTGAAAAACCCGCATTAGACGAAATGCACAGTGTAGTACATAGTATATGAGTGAGTTGCACTGAAATACTTAGAATTTACTGAAAAACCCGCATTAGAGGAAATGCACAGTGTAGTACATAGTATATGAGTGAGTTGCACTGAAAAACTTAGAATTTACTGAACAACCCGCATTAGACGAAATGCACAGTGTAGTACATTGTAAATGAGTGAGTTGCACTGAAAAACTTAGAATTTACTGAAAAACCCGCATTAGACGAAATGCACAGTGTAGTACATTGTATATGAGTGAGTTGTACGGAAAACTTAGAATTTACTGAAAAACCCGCATTAGATGAAATGCACATAGTAGTACATAGTATATGAGTGAGTTGCACTGAAAAACTTAGAATTTACTGAAAAACCCGCATTAGACGAAATGCACAGTGTAGTACATAGTATATGAGTGAGTTGCACTGAAAAACTTAGAATTTACTGAAAAACCCGCATTAGACGAAATGCACAGTGTAGTACATAGTATATGAGTGAGTTGCACTGAAATACTTAGAATTTACTGAAAAACCCGCATTAGAGGAAATGCACAGTGTAGTACGTAGTATATGAGTGAGTTGCACTGAAAAACTTAGAATTTACTGAAAAACCCGCATTAGACGAAATGCACAGTGTAGTACATAGTATATGAGTGAGTTGCACTGAAATATTTAGAATTTACTGAAAAACCCGCTATAGAGGAAATGCACAGTGTAGTACATAGTATATGAGTGAGTTGCACTGAAAAACTTAGAATTTACTGAACAACCCGCATTAGACGAAATGCACAGTGTAGTACATTGTAAATGAGTGAGTTGCACTGAAAAACTTAGAATTTACTGAAAAACCCGCATTAGACGAAATGCAGAGTGTAGTACATTGTATATGAGTGAGTTGTACGGAAAACTTAGAATTTACTGAAAAACCCGCATTAGATGAAATGCACATAGTAGTACATAGTATATGAGTGAGTTGCACTGAAAAACTTAGAATTTACTGAAAAACCCGCATTAGACGAAATGCACAGTGTAGTACATAGTATATGAGTGAGTTGCACTGAAAAACTTAGAATTTACTGAAAAACCCGCATTAGACGAAATGCACAGTGTAGTACATAGTATATGAGTGAGTTGCACTGAAATACTTAGAATTTACTGAAAAACCCGCATTAGAGGAAATGCACAGTGTAGTACATAGTATATGAGTGAGTTGCACTGAAAAACTTAGAATTTACTGAAAAACGCGCATTAGACGAAATGCACAGTGTAGTACATGGTATATGAGTGAGTTGCACGGGAAAACTTAGAATTTACTGAAAAACCCGCATTAGACGAAATGCACAGTGTAGTACATAGTATATGAGTGAGTTGCACTGAAAAACTTAGAATTTACTGAACAACCCGCATTAGAAGAAATGCACAGAGTAGTACATTGTAAATGAGTGAGTTGCACTGAAAAACTTAGAATTTACTGAAAAACCCGCATTAGACGAAATGCACAGTGTAGTACATTGTATATGAGTGAGTTGCACTGAAAAATTTAGAATTTACTGAAAAACCCGCATTAGACGAAATGCACAGTGTAGTACATAGTATATGAGTGAGTTGCACTGAAAAACTTAGAATTTACTGAAAAACCCGCATTAGACGAAATGAACAGTGTAGTACATTGTATATGAGTGAGTTGCACTGAAAAACTTTGAATTTACTGAAAAACCCGCATTAGACGAAATGCACAGTGTAGTACTTAGTATATGAGTGAGTTGCACTGAAAAACTTAGAATTTACTGAAAAACCCGCATTAGACGAAATGCACAGTGTAGTACATTGTATATGAGTGAGTTGCACTGAAAAACTTAGAATTTACTGAAAAACCCGCATTAGACGAAATGCACAGTGTAGTACATAGTATATGAGTGAGTTGCACTGAAAAACTTAGAATTTACTGAAAAACCCGCATTAGACGAAATGCACAGTGTAGTACATAGTATATGAGTGAGTTGCACTGAAAAACTTAGAATTTACTGAAAAACCCGCATTAGACGAAATGCACAGTGTAGTACATAGTATATGAGTGAGTTGCACTGAAAAACTTAGAATTTACTGAAAAACCCGCATTAGACGAAATGCACAGTGTAGTACATTGTATATGAGTGAGTTGCACTGAAAAACTTAGAATTTACTGAAAAACCCGCATTAGACGAAATGCACAGTGTAGTACATAGTATATGAGTGAGTTGCACTGAAATACTTAGAATTTACTGAAAAACCCGCATTAGAGGAAATGCACAGTGTAGTACGTAGTATATGAGTGAGTTGCACTGAAAAACTTAGAATTTACTGAAAAACCCGCATTAGACGAAATGCACAGTGTAGTACATAGTATATGAGTGAGTTGCACTGAAATACTTAGAATTTACTGAAAAACCCGCATTAGAGGAAATGCACAGTGTAGTACATAGTATATGAGTGAGTTGCACTGAAATACTTAGAATTTACTGAAAAACCCGCATTAGAGGAAATGCACAGTGTAGTACGTAGTATATGAGTGAGTTGCACTGAAAAACTTAGAATTTACTGAAAAACCCGCATTAGACGAAATGCACAGTGTAGTACATAGTATATGAGTGAGTTGCACTGAAATACTTAGAATTTACTGAAAAACCCGCATTAGAGGAAATGCACAGTGTAGTACATAGTATATGAGTGAGTTGCACTGAAAAACTTAGAATTTACTGAACAACCCGCATTAGACGAAATGCACAGTGTAGTACATTGTAAATGAGTGAGTTGCACTGAAAAACTTAGAATTTACTGAAAAACCCGCATTAGACGAAATGCACAGTGTAGTACATTGTATATGAGTGAGTTGTACGGAAAACTTAGAATTTACTGAAAAACCCGCATTAGATGAAATGCACATAGTAGTACATAGTATATGAGTGAGTTGCACTGAAAAACTTAGAATTTACTGAAAAACCCGCATTAGACGAAATGCACAGTGTAGTACATAGTATATGAGTGAGTTGCACTGAAAAACTTAGAATTTACTGAAAAACCCGCATTAGACGAAATGCACAGTGTAGTACATAGTATATGAGTGAGTTGCACTGAAATACTTAGAATTTACTGAAAAACCCGCATTAGAGGAAATGCACAGTGTAGTACGTAGTATATGAGTGAGTTGCACTGAAAAACTTAGAATTTACTGAAAAACCCGCATTAGACGAAATGCACAGTGTAGTACATAGTATATGAGTGAGTTGCACTGAAATATTTAGAATTTACTGAAAAACCCGCTATAGAGGAAATGCACAGTGTAGTACATAGTATATGAGTGAGTTGCACTGAAAAACTTAGAATTTACTGAACAACCCGCATTAGACGAAATGCACAGTGTAGTACATTGTAAATGAGTGAGTTGCACTGAAAAACTTAGAATTTACTGAAAAACCCGCATTAGACGAAATGCAGAGTGTAGTACATTGTATATGAGTGAGTTGTACGGAAAACTTAGAATTTACTGAAAAACCCGCATTAGATGAAATGCACATAGTAGTACATAGTATATGAGTGAGTTGCACTGAAAAACTTAGAATTTACTGAAAAACCCGCATTAGACGAAATGCACAGTGTAGTACATAGTATATGAGTGAGTTGCACTGAAAAACTTAGAATTTACTGAAAAACCCGCATTAGACGAAATGCACAGTGTAGTACATAGTATATGAGTGAGTTGCACTGAAATACTTAGAATTTACTGAAAAACCCGCATTAGAGGAAATGCACAGTGTAGTACATAGTATATGAGTGAGTTGCACTGAAAAACTTAGAATTTACTGAAAAACGCGCATTAGACGAAATGCACAGTGTAGTACATGGTATATGAGTGAGTTGCACGGGAAAACTTAGAATTTACTGAAAAACCCGCATTAGACGAAATGCACAGTGTAGTACATAGTATATGAGTGAGTTGCACTGAAAAACTTAGAATTTACTGAACAACCCGCATTAGAAGAAATGCACAGAGTAGTACATTGTAAATGAGTGAGTTGCACTGAAAAACTTAGAATTTACTGAAAAACCCGCATTAGACGAAATGCACAGTGTAGTACATTGTATATGAGTGAGTTGCACTGAAAAATTTAGAATTTACTGAAAAACCCGCATTAGACGAAATGCACAGTGTAGTACATAGTATATGAGTGAGTTGCACTGAAAAACTTAGAATTTACTGAAAAACCCGCATTAGACGAAATGAACAGTGTAGTACATTGTATATGAGTGAGTTGCACTGAAAAACTTTGAATTTACTGAAAAACCCGCATTAGACGAAATGCACAGTGTAGTACTTAGTATATGAGTGAGTTGCACTGAAAAACTTAGAATTTACTGAAAAACCCGCATTAGACGAAATGCACAGTGTAGTACATTGTATATGAGTGAGTTGCACTGAAAAACTTAGAATTTACTGAAAAACCCGCATTAGACGAAATGCACAGTGTAGTACATAGTATATGAGTGAGTTGCACTGAAAAACTTAGAATTTACTGAAAAACCCGCATTAGACGAAATGCACAGTGTAGTACATAGTATATGAGTGAGTTGCACTGAAAAACTTAGAATTTACTGAAAAACCCGCATTAGACGAAATGCACAGTGTAGTACATAGTATATGAGTGAGTTGCACTGAAAAACTTAGAATTTACTGAAAAACCCGCATTAGACGAAATGCACAGTGTAGTACATTGTATATGAGTGAGTTGTACGGAAAAACTTAGAATTTACTGAAAAACCCGCATTAGATGAAATGCACAGTGTAGTACAAGTATATGAGTGAGTTGCACTGAAAAACTTAGAATTTACTGAAAAACCCGCATTAGACGAAATGCACAGTGTAGTACATTGTATATGAGTGAGTTGCACTGAAAAACTTAGAATTTACTGAAAAACCCGCATTAGAAGAAATGCACAGCGTAGTACATAGTATATGAGTGAGCTGCACTGAAAAACTTAGAATTTACTGAAAAACGCGCATTAGACGAAATGCACAGTGTAGTACATTGTATATGAGTGAGTTGCACGGGAAAACTTAGAATTTACTGAAAAACCCGCATTAGACGAAATGCACAGTGTAGTACATAGTATATGAGTGAGTTGCACTGAAAAACTTAGAATTTACTGAAAAACCCGCATTAGACGAAATGCACAGTGTAGTACATTGTATATGAGTGAGTTGCACTGAAAAACTTAGAATTTACTGAAAAACCCGCATTAGACGAAATGCACAGTGTAGTACATAGTATATGAGTGAGTTGCATGGGAAAACTTAGAATTTACTGAAAAACCCGCATTAGACAAAATGCACAGTGTAGTACATTGTATATGAGTGAGTTGCACTGAAAAACTTAGAATTTACTGAAAAACCCGCATTAGACGAAATGCACAGTGTAGTACATAGTATATGAGTGAGTTGCACTGAAATACTTAGAATTTACTGAAAAACCCGCATTAGAGGAAATGCACAGTGTAGTACGTAGTATATGAGTGAGTTGCACTGAAAAACTTAGAATTTACTGAAAAACCCGCATTAGACGAAATGCACAGTGTAGTACATTGTATATGAGTGAGTTGCACTGAAAAACTTAGAATTTACTGAAAAACCCGCATTAGACGAAATGCACAGTGTAGTACATAGTATATGAGTGAGTTGCACTGAAATACTTAGAATTTACTGAAAAACCCGCATTAGAGGAAATGCACAGTGTAGTACGTAGTATATGAGTGAGTTGCACTTAAAAACTTAGAATTTACTGAAAAACCCGCATTAGACGAAATGCACAGTGTAGTACATAGTATATGAGTGAGTTGCACTGAAATACTTAGAATTTACTGAAAAACCCGCATTAGAGGAAATGCACAGTGTAGTACATAGTATATGAGTGAGTTGCACTGAAAAACTTAGAATTTACTGAACAACCCGCATTAGACGAAATGCACAGTGTAGTACATTGTAAATGAGTGAGTTGCACTGAAAAACTTAGAATTTACTGAAAAACCCGCATTAGACGAAATGCACAGTGTAGTACATTGTATATGAGTGAGTTGTACGGAAAACTTAGAATTTACTGAAAAACCCGCATTAGATGAAATGCACATAGTAGTACATAGTATATGAGTGAGTTGCACTGAAAAACTTAGAATTTACTGAAAAACCCGCATTAGACGAAATGCACAGTGTAGTACATAGTATATGAGTGAGTTGCACTGAAAAACTTAGAATTTACTGAAAAACCCGCATTAGACGAAATGCACAGTGTAGTACATAGTATATGAGTGAGTTGCACTGAAATACTTAGAATTTACTGAAAAACCCGCATTAGAGGAAATGCACAGTGTAGTACGTAGTATATGAGTGAGTTGCACTGAAAAACTTAGAATTTACTGAAAAACCCGCATTAGACGAAATGCACAGTGTAGTACATAGTATATGAGTGAGTTGCACTGAAATATTTAGAATTTACTGAAAAACCCGCTATAGAGGAAATGCACAGTGTAGTACATAGTATATGAGTGAGTTGCACTGAAAAACTTAGAATTTACTGAACAACCCGCATTAGACGAAATGCACAGTGTAGTACATTGTAAATGAGTGAGTTGCACTGAAAAACTTAGAATTTACTGAAAAACCCGCATTAGACGAAATGCAGAGTGTAGTACATTGTATATGAGTGAGTTGTACGGAAAACTTAGAATTTACTGAAAAACCCGCATTAGATGAAATGCACATAGTAGTACATAGTATATGAGTGAGTTGCACTGAAAAACTTAGAATTTACTGAAAAACCCGCATTAGACGAAATGCACAGTGTAGTACATAGTATATGAGTGAGTTGCACTGAAAAACTTAGAATTTACTGAAAAACCCGCATTAGACGAAATGCACAGTGTAGTACATAGTATATGAGTGAGTTGCACTGAAATACTTAGAATTTACTGAAAAACCCGCATTAGAGGAAATGCACAGTGTAGTACATAGTATATGAGTGAGTTGCACTGAAAAACTTAGAATTTACTGAAAAAACGCGCATTAGACGAAATGCACAGTGTAGTACATGGTATATGAGTGAGTTGCACGGGAAAACTTAGAATTTACTGAAAAACCCGCATTAGACGAAATGCACAGTGTAGTACATAGTATATGAGTGAGTTGCACTGAAAAACTTAGAATTTACTGAACAACCCGCATTAGAAGAAATGCACAGAGTAGTACATTGTAAATGAGTGAGTTGCACTGAAAAACTTAGAATTTACTGAAAAACCCGCATTAGACGAAATGCACAGTGTAGTACATTGTATATGAGTGAGTTGCACTGAAAAATTTAGAATTTACTGAAAAACCCGCATTAGACGAAATGCACAGTGTAGTACATAGTATATGAGTGAGTTGCACTGAAAAACTTAGAATTTACTGAAAAACCCGCATTAGACGAAATGAACAGTGTAGTACATTGTATATGAGTGAGTTGCACTGAAAAACTTTGAATTTACTGAAAAACCCGCATTAGACGAAATGCACAGTGTAGTACTTAGTATATGAGTGAGTTGCACTGAAAAACTTAGAATTTACTGAAAAACCCGCATTAGACGAAATGCACAGTGTAGTACATTGTATATGAGTGAGTTGCACTGAAAAACTTAGAATTTACTGAAAAACCCGCATTAGACGAAATGCACAGTGTAGTACATAGTATATGAGTGAGTTGCACTGAAAAACTTAGAATTTACTGAAAAACCCGCATTAGACGAAATGCACAGTGTAGTACATAGTATATGAGTGAGTTGCACTGAAAAACTTAGAATTTACTGAAAAAACCCGCATTAGACGAAATGCACAGTGTAGTACATAGTATATGAGTGAGTTGCACTGAAATACTTAGAATTTACTGAAAAACCCGCATTAGAGGAAATGCACAGTGTAGTACATAGTATATGAGTGAGTTGCACTGAAAAACTTAGAATTTACTGAAAAACCCGCATTAGACGAAATGCACAGTGTAGTACATTGTATATGAGTGAGTTGCACTGAAAAACTTAGAATTTACTGAAAAACCCGCATTAGACGAAATGCACAGCGTAGTACATAGTATATGAGTGAGTTGCACTGAAAAACTTAGAATTTACTGAAAAACCCGCATTAGACGAAATGCACAGTGTAGTACATTGTATATGAGTGAGTTGCACTGAAAAACTTAGAATTTACTGAAAAACCCGCATTAGAAGAAATGCACAGCGTAGTACATAGTATATGAGTGAGCTGCACTGAAAAACTTAGAATTTACTGAAAAACGCGCATTAGACGAAATGCACAGTGTAGTACATTGTATATGAGTGAGTTGCACGGGAAAACTTAGAATTTACTGAAAAACCCGCATTAGACGAAATGCACAGTGTAGTACATAGTATATGAGTGAGTTGCACTGAAAAACTTAGAATTTACTGAAAAAACCCGCATTAGACGAAATGCACAGTGTAGTACATTGTATATGAGTGAGTTGCACTGAAAAACTTAGAATTTACTGAAAAACCCGCATTAGACGAAATGCACAGTGTAGTACATAGTATATGAGTGAGTTGCATGGGAAAACTTAGAATTTACTGAAAAACCCGCATTAGACAAAATGCACAGTGTAGTACATTGTATATGAGTGAGTTGCACTGAAAAACTTAGAATTTACTGAAAAACCCGCATTAGACGAAATGCACAGTGTAGTACATAGTATATGAGTGAGTTGCACTGAAATACTTAGAATTTACTGAAAAACCCGCATTAGAGGAAATGCACAGTGTAGTACGTAGTATATGAGTGAGTTGCACTGAAAAACTTAGAATTTACTGAAAAACCCGCATTAGACGAAATGCACAGTGTAGTACATTGTATATGAGTGAGTTGCACTGAAAAACTTAGAATTTACTGAAAAACCCGCATTAGACGAAATGCACAGTGTAGTACATAGTATATGAGTGAGTTGCACTGAAATACTTAGAATTTACTGAAAAACCCGCATTAGAGGAAATGCACAGTGTAGTACGTAGTATATGAGTGAGTTGCACTGAAAAACTTAGAATTTACTGAAAAACCCGCATTAGACGAAATGCACAGTGTAGTACATAGTATATGAGTGAGTTGCACTGAAATACTTAGAATTTACTGAAAAACCCGCATTAGAGGAAATGCACAGTGTAGTACATAGTATATGAGTGAGTTGCACTGAAAAACTTAGAATTTACTGAACAACCCGCATTAGACGAAATGCACAGTGTAGTACATTGTAAATGAGTGAGTTGCACTGAAAAAACTTAGAATTTACTGAAAAACCCGCATTAGACGAAATGCACAGTGTAGTACATTGTATATGAGTGAGTTGTACGGAAAACTTAGAATTTACTGAAAAACCCGCATTAGATGAAATGCACATAGTAGTACATAGTATATGAGTGAGTTGCACTGAAAAACTTAGAATTTACTGAAAAACCCGCATTAGACGAAATGCACAGTGTAGTACATAGTATATGAGTGAGTTGCACTGAAAAACTTAGAATTTACTGAAAAACCCACATTAGACGAAATGCACAGTGTAGTACATAGTATATGAGTGAGTTGCACTGAAATACTTAGAATTTACTGAAAAACCCGCATTAGAGGAAATGCACAGTGTAGTACGTAGTATATGAGTGAGTTGCACTGAAAAACTTAGAATTTACTGAAAAACCCGCATTAGACGAAATGCACAGTGTAGTACATAGTATATGAGTGAGTTGCACTGAAATATTTAGAATTTACTGAAAAACCCGCTATAGAGGAAATGCACAGTGTAGTACATAGTATATGAGTGAGTTGCACTGAAAAACTTAGAATTTACTGAACAACCCGCATTAGACGAAATGCACAGTGTAGTACATTGTAAATGAGTGAGTTGCACTGAAAAACTTAGAATTTACTGAAAAACCCGCATTAGACGAAATGCACAGTGTAGTACATTGTATATGAGTGAGTTGCACTGAAAAACTTAGAATTTACTGAAAAACCCGCATTAGACGAAATGCACAGTGTAGTACATTGTATATGAGTGAGTTGCACTGAAAAACTTAGAATTTACTGAAAAACCCGCATTAGACGAAATGCACAGTGTAGTACATAGTATATGAGTGAGTTGCACTGAAAAACTTAGAATTTACTGAAAAACCCGCATTAGACGAAATGCACAGTGTAGTACATTGTATATGAGTGAGTTGCACTGAAATACTTAGAATTTACTGAAAAACCCGCATTAGAGGAAATGCACAGTGTAGTACATAGTATATGAGTGAGTTGCACTGAAAAACTTAGAATTTACTGAAAAACCCGCATTAGACGAAATGCACAGTGTAGTACATTGTATATGAGTGAGTTGCACTGAAAAACTTAGAATTTACTGAAAAACCCGCATTAGACGAAATGCACAGTGTAGTACATTGTATATGAGTGAGTTGCACTGAAAAACTTAGAATTTACTGAAAAACCCGCATTAGACGAAATGCACAGTGTAGTACATTGTATATGAGTGAGTTGCACTGAAAAACTTAGAATTTACTGAAAAACCCGCATTAGACGAAATGCACAGTGTAGTACATTGTATATGAGTGAGTTGCACTGAAAAACTTAGAATTTACTGAAAAACCCGCATTAG